>NC_079500.1:16745508-16950508 GCF_030052815.1 Hevea brasiliensis | reverse complement strand
ATTTTTTAAGTGTTTTTAACACTAAAAAAATACGAAAAATATTAAATATTTTACACAAAAACAAATGGAGTTTAAATATTTATTATTAATAATCTTTTAATATCTATTTTTCTTAAGCTCCAATTGAGGGTAAATATAAATAATTTAAAGTTCTTAAATACTTTTACACATTAATCTCTTAATTACATAAGACAAATGGAATAAAATTAAATAAATTAGATAATTATTATTTAGGGTTAAGTGATGTTTGATTAGTTTTATGCATATCTCATGTAATTCATATCTTCAAGTGCAAGGCTGTGTCCTTAAATATGAAGGGACAAATTTTAAATAGCAGTATAATTATTATAATTAATAACAATTTATGAATTATATTTTTATTAAATAATAATTAATATTTTTTTAAATTGTATATTTTATTATTTTTAAATAATTAAGAAAACTTGAAAAAAAATCAGAATTGTGCTCCATACATCCAATTTAGATCCTAAAATGTTATGAAAAAAAAAATCTGATGTAAAAATATCAGAATACAAAAATAGGACACAAGAAGATCTGAGACTCTTCCTAAAATGTGAGACCATTGAACTGCTCTCAAAATTAAGGATGGCAATGAGTTGAATTTTTGTAAATATCTGATTCAATTGAACTCTAATAGAATATGTTTTCATAATATATAATTAAATTTAAAACAAGTTCAGATTTGAAATAATACTCGTGATGGGTTTAAATTTTACATATTAGGTATTTATTATCCGAATTCGTTTATATTAATACTTATTAAATATAAAATATATATTTTTTATAATAATATTTATAAATATTTATATATTTAATTATATGAAAAAATTTTTAAAATATAAATTATTAATAGAATAATTTTTTATGTAAATTATAACTTAAAATATATAAAATTAAATGAATTTAGGCTTTTTAAAATAATAATAATTAAATTTAAAATAAATTTAAATATAATAATTTTGATAAACACTCTATCTGTTGTCATCCCTATTCAAAACTTTCTTTAGTAAGGCTTGAGTATCCTTATTAGCTCATTTCCAAACTCAAAATGGAGACATCAAAACTCTCTCTCTCTCTCTCTCTATATATATATATAATTGAAAATAATTTGATCAATTTTTGACCAGTCCGAGTATCAAATAACCTAAAATTTAACACTTTTAAGAGTTTAAGTGCTGAGTAGAGATATTTTAAATTAATTAATGTTTTAAGATAATAATTTATAATTATTACAATAATTAGTGGTTAAAAATTTTAACTCTATGGAAATAAAATAAATATAAATAAATTTTTATGCCAAAAAAATAAGATGTTTTAGTTTTAATATTTAATTTATTTTTATAATTATTGTAATAATTATAAACTCCTACCCTATATGTCAGTCCACCCCTGCAAGCGGCCTTGAACCAGCCTAAAATCACTTAGAAAGATTATATTACTCCGATCATTAAATTGTCTCGATTTACATTGAATCAGAATCGAATTAAAATTAAAACAAATAAAATTTATGGATAATCAACTCCTTTAATTATATTTTCCTTGTTTAGAATATAAAATTTTACAAAATTTTAATTAAATTTATTTTTTTTATTAATTCTCATATTTAAAATAAATAATTTAATTCTATTTAATTTAAAATTTTTTATTTTAAAAAAATAAAATTTATAAAAATATTTTAAATTCTTTTATTATAAATGATTTATTCTAAATAACCTATTTAGAATTTTTACCCATAGATCAAAAGTAATTGTTTCAATTCGGAATTGGATTACTCAAACTAACCCTTATAATTAAAATAATTAATTTTACATATCATCATGTTTCATTTATTAATTTTCCTTTCTATATATAGTTTTTATCACCTCTAATTAAAATTCTTGTGTAATAATTATATAAGCATAGTTTGATTCATAAATAAAAAGGGATACATTGAAAGGGATTCGGCTGAGACGGTTTGTATCTACAAAATAAAGAATAAGAGTGGGCCATGTTATCAATCAAATTTGAGACCTCATCACACCCAAAACAAGAATAACAAAATCAAATAAACTAGATCAAAATGCACTTGACTTGTTAATTAATTCATGGCTTTTTTTATAACAATATATTAATATATTATAAACATTTTTTCACTTATTATCTTATCTCAATAATATTGGAGTCGTCTTTAAAATTATAATATCTCGAATTCGAATCTCAATAGAGCCACTTATACTAAAAAAAATTATAAACATTTTTATATATAAAAAAATTTAAAAGAAAATGCTATTACAATTTAATTAAAATTCGGTTTTTGGTCAAATAAATATAAACCTTTACGTTGATTATTATTATATCTAAATTTTTTAATTTTAGATAATTTAATTATAACTTTTAAAATTAAAAAAATTTTATCCAAAATTCAAAAATTATGTGGCATGTCATGTCATAATTTTTATTCTTTTATTTGATTCATTTTTCTTTCTCTCTTCTCTTTCTCGCCCTCTCTCTCTATTCTAAGCAATCAAGTTCACTTATTATGCAATCCCTACTTTTTTCTTTGGAGAGAGAGAGAGAGAGAGAGAGAGAGAGAGAGAGAGAGAGAGAGAGAGAGTGTGTCACACCTCGAATTTTTAAATAATTATTTTATGTATAAATTATAATATTTTATTTTATTATATATTATGGAAATTAAATTGAAATTTTCTGGATTTTTAAAATTGGGTTTGATTTTCTTAAGACAATCAATTTTATTGATTTTTAAAAATTAATTTAAAAACCACGTAACAAATTTAAAAATATATTTAGACTTCACTAATTTTTCTGAATTTTTTGTAATTTTTTTGGAATTTTTAGGCCTCATTTTGAGTCTCAGGATAGAATAAAATTTTAATTTTGGGTATCCTGAATTGAAACTGTTCAATCGAATCGGACTAGTCTTCTCCTTTTCTCCCCTTCCTCCCTTTCGCGATCTGCCTTCCCCTTTCTTTCTTCTTTTTTCTCTCTCCTCTTACCTCTCCACCACCGGCTGACCACCTCCAGCCCTCCCCCACACGCCGGCGCCCCTCCAAGCCCCTTCCCCGCTGCCGATCGTCGTCCAGATTGTCGAAAAATGCGCCAAAAAACTCCCCCCCCCCCCCCATCGCATGACTTTTTGACTTTTAGGGTCAATTCCGGCTAATCAGGCCACCAATCAGACTGAATCCAGTCTCAAACGTGCTCTACTCTTCGAGAGCTTTCCAAAGACACCTAGAATACCAATTTTTGTCGAACGGTTTGTTTGAATCAAGTTCGAAAATTTTAGTTCATTTTGACTTTGAGGTTAGATTTCTCTCAAATCAGGAATCCCATAAGAATTTCGAGACCACCAGCATACTCCACTCGGCGATAGCTTCGCAATAGCGAAAATTTCAAATTTTTTCGATATTAAAATTTCAGTAGGTCTCACGAACCTTGCAGTGTTTTTTCGAGCCTTTATTGAGCTTATTTAATTAAATAAAAATTATATTCCAACTCTTGGTGTTATGGATTTCGCATAAGTACTTTGTTTCGCAGAAATTTCATCAGTGCCAGAATTTGCATTTTCGGACCGGACAGGAGTGTTGCCAGAGCCGTCCTGGAAGTAGGTCAGTATTATAGTCTTCGCTACCATTTTCAAATGCCCCGGACACATTTCAAGTGTCAACGTAGGTAAACCCGAACTTTAAATTGCTTTATTTGCCTAGTGCCTGGTTTAGAATAAATATCTATAAAATATTCATTGGTAGCTAGAAAATTATAATTCCTTTGACAATAGCATAATAACATCGTTAAGGATCGCGGGAAATGATTATAGAATTTTTGAAGTTAGTTTGGCTAGTTTTAGCAAAATGTTAGTTATAAACCCTATAACTGATTTGTGTAATTATCGGGATTTGTCTGGTTTAGTAGGCTCAGAAGGGGCTATGTGATGTTATTAAGATGTGGGCTTGAGGCCTTTAGTTATAGAAGTGTTATTTGAGCTACTTTGCAAGTTGGGCAGGTTCTAGGTACAGAAAAAACTCTACTAGATTTCTGGTGTAAATTAGGATTTCTTTTGACTCTTTAAGCTCTTATTTTGTATTAGTGCTAACAAATTTCATAATATAATTGTTTAAGTGATTAGAGTTAGCCTTCTTCCTCTGCCCAGCTATCACAATAATTATTGGTTGATCTGTGAGTATATATTAATTTTATTTATAATTTCAATATTATTATATATTTAAGGCATGTTCATGCATTCACTTAAATATATATATATATATATATATATATATATATATATATATATAGAGAGAGAGAGAGAGAGAGAGAGAGAGAGAGAGAGAGAGAGAGAGAGAGAGCTAAACCTTGGGCACATTTTGTATTGCATCTTTAATTAACAAACTTGTTGCAGGTGTCACCTTAAGGTAATTTGAAGCTGTGTGCATGTGTTGGCGTGCGGGTGGTGTGATATTGGATATGGATAGGACGGTTAGAATAGCTGAAACTTGACTCGCTAGGACCCGATCCTTTTCGTGGATAAGTCGAGGTGATTGCAGCTTTGAGTTTATCTCGCTGACCGCCACATTTGGATTATTAAGAGAAAGTCTGACTTGAGTTAATCTTACTGACAGGTATTGGATTAAGAGAGCTAGCTGTATAGGGGATCAGCTCCCATACTTATATACAGTGATGTGACACACGGGTGTGTGAATGCTCCAAATTATCTTTTATACAAGTATTATTTGAATTTGGTTGAATATGTTTTGTATATATTGCATTTCATACTTAGGGATGTATTAGCCTTAGATAGTTATAAAAATTATATTTAAAATTATTATCTTACTCTATGAGTCAAATATTCACTCATGTTCAACTATTTTTCCTCAGGTGACAAGAGGATTTTTTGATATTAACCTATTTTTTTTCTCGTAGGTTTACCACTAGCCATTTAATTATATTTTCCTTTTCTTGTTTTTAATCTAGAAGCTCCGCATGTGCTAGAAAATGTTTTAATCTTATTTGGACTGTAATAATTCATTCTTTTGAAGTTGTAAATCTATTATATGGACATGTGAGATGTGTGAAATGGATATATACTCTGGATGAGGGAGCTAAGCTCCCATTTGATTATTTTGTTAGCTTGAGGATTGTGAGGGTGAGCTGAGTTCTCCAAATTGAAATGATTTGTGATTACAGGTCGAGTGAGTTGAGATCTCCCCGTTGAATAGTTCAATTTATGGCCGGACTCTGTCCATTTGTTTTCTTGAAATTAGACTACAGTTATGGGCTTTATAGTTGGGTTAGGAATAGTTAGGCTTACTACGGGGTTTGGGGGCCTTATACTGACCCATGTCCTGATACCGATCCGGCCCAGAATTCAGCTTGTGACAGAGAGAGAGAAAGAGATAAATCAAATGAAAAAATTATGAAATGTGACATGGTATAAAAATTTTTCAATTTTGAAAATTATAATTAAATTATCTAAAATTAAAAATTTGAGATATAATTAACAACCAACATAAAGTTTGAATCTATTTGGCCAATAAAACTTAAACTTCTAATTTCTTGTAAATTAATTGATTTCTTTTCACCTTAAAAAATATATGATGTAGGGATACTCAAAATCTTTCCATCTTCTCATCTAAAATTTATCACCTTTATATATGCTGAATGTTATTAAATAAAAAGTATCATGCCCCTTATTGTATAATTCACTAATTATTATTTAATTTATTGAAATATTTTTTTAAAAAAATTAATTATTAAATTATTAATTCAAAGAATATATATATATATATATCACTTTTCTTTTAATATTTTAATTTTAATATTTATTTTTTCATAATTGATATATATATATATATATATATATATATCAATTATGAAAAAATAAATATTAAAATTAAAATATTAAAAGAAAAGTGGCTATGAGATATTGGTAAGGTATGATAATTTTGATGCTAATTAATACCTAGATTTTTGGTGGTGGTGGTGGTGGGAGCTACAAAACTACTTTTATGATGATGAAAGATTTTAATTGTTGTTGATTAGTGTTTAAGGTAAAAACTCTGCATTCTGATAAGCTCACCAGTCATCATGAACCCTTTAACAGAAACTGAATATATACCAACTCAAAGGATCTTTGATTTAACAAATTAATCACTTCCTTAATCATGATTATGATGTATTGCCAATTCAAGGAACACCTAAATTAATTGTCATTAACCATGTAATTAAAAAAAATGACATCAAAGAAAAGATAAAATTATGAAAAAGAAAAGGAAACTAATAAGGAATCCAGCTAAGTATTTCATGATGAAATTCCACTACTCAAAAACCTTTTGACCCACCAACTTTTTTGAAAAGTATAAATCCACTCCAAATTTCATCTTATAATACCTCTATTTTTTCTTTTTTTTTTAAATATTTGATATATAAAATTGCTCCAACAACCTACTAGTAGTTTTTTTTTTCCTTTTTTTTAAGGAAACAATAAAACATATAAATGTACATTAAAAAAGAATTATATGATTTTGCTTGTAGTGTCAATGACTTTAAAATTATATATAGCAAATGCTTCAATTTGAGTTAATTATATACATAATCTTTAATATTGGTATTAATTTCTAATAGATATTTTGCTTAAAATAATTTCTAGGAGATTTTAAAGCACATTATTTTTCTTATAAATATTAATATTTAGGAGAAAATTGTAATCAATTTTTTTTTTAATTCAATGAAAGTACAATGGACTTAATAATAATTGATAAGCTTTGTTAAATTTAGAGAGAATATTGAGTAAATTGCTTATTAATTTATTTTAATCTAGACTTATATATGTGATTGAGTTGCTTTACATATCAAGATAACTAGCCAATTTAATATTATAATCGAATCACTTATATATTGCCCTTTTACTTCATATTTTTTTAATATAAGATTCCCAACAAGTTACACAGTAATAGATATTCTCTCCCTTTCTCATTATAAAAGTAAATAATATTAAAATAAGTATACGAAGGAATTGAAGTTTCTCAGCATATTCAATTTGAATCATTAAATAAAATTCCAATTCATAAAGTTAGTTTTAATAATATTCCATTATTCATCTCATATTTATAGAATTAATTAAGAGTTATATAATGAGGTGAAAATAATTATAATTAAAAAAGGACAGATGGAATAAAATTGCTTTAAAATGGGACAAAATGATGGCAAAGTGGGCAGACCATACCCTATCAATCATGTACAAATTTTGCTTTTAGATTACCCGCAATTCATGCAACCCATTGCTTTCTTCACCTTGCTATATAATTACCCTAAAAATGGTGTATATATAAGAGAGAGCTGAAGTGAGAGACAATGGGCAAGGGATTGTAGAGAGAGAGAGAGAGAAGAAGAAGAAGAAGAAGTAAAGGCAAGGGAAAATTTTTGCTGGTCTCTTCCCTTAGGCTGGTTGTGGAAATGGCCACCTTTGGAGGAACTCAACAAAAATGTATGGCTTGTGAAAAAACTGTGTATCTTGTTGATAAGTTGACTGCTGATAATAGGATTTATCATAAAGCCTGCTTTAGATGCCACCATTGCAATGGTACCCTTAAGGTAATTAATACATTTAATTTCTATTTTTAATCTTATCTCTTGAGATCATTACTTGCTAAATCTCTTTCTCTCTCTCTTTGGGTTAATTAGTTACCTAATTATCTTTCATTAATTTCCAAGATTTTGATTAGTATGATTTAATTTGTGCATGTATAGAATTCTTTTGAGCACATTGAGAAATTAATTTTTAATTATTTATATTTCTAATTTTTTAAACAATGGTTATTCTCAAATTTGGTTTGGTTACATGTAGCAAAAGACTTGGGATCTTAGAGAATTAATCATTTTTCATCTTCTTCCCTTTTTCCAATTTATTTTACCATTAAATAAAGAGAAATCCTTAAGTAGCTGGATCTACTGTGTCATTATAAATTAAACCGATCAAATCACTTCACATCATGATGAAAATAAGCTTATAAGTACTCAGTGCTTATGGTACTTATAAGCTAATTTAAACTTATAAATATTTAAAATTTTATGCAATTATATGTTTAGTTAAAGTACCTATAAGTGACTGAAAAGTAATTAATGTGTATGACAAAAATAGTTTATAAGTAGATTTATTATTAAAATAACTAAAAATGATATTAAATAAGATTTATGATGAAAATTTTAAAATTAAATAAGAATAATATAGTACAATATTTGATCAAATTAACTAATAAAAACCTGGCTTATAAGCACTAAAATGAAAAGCTAGTTTAATTAGTTTTTAAGTTAGACAAACGCATTCTAAAATTAAATCATATGTTTACTTATGATTGTATTATGATAAAATGATTTTATTAGTTTAGTTCAGGAATAAGGTGATAGGCTGAATCTACTTAAATAACTTATTAACAATCTGTTTTCTTGATTTTGCAGCTAAGCAACTATTGTTCTTTCGAAGGAGTTTTGTACTGCAGGCCTCACTATGATCAACTCTTCAAGCGAACTGGCAGTCTGGACAAGAGCTTTGAAGGTTAAATCACAAATCATATTCAATATTCAAAGCTTTAACACACTTGTTAGATTCTCTTTAACTATTTATAATCAACCTTTTCTTATACATCCTCTATGATTCTTTCAGGAATACCAAAAATTGCCAAACCAGAAAAACCTGTCGATAATGAGGTAATCATAATCTCTGAACCCCATTGGATCGATGTTTTATTTGCATATTCTTGTATTGATATAAACTTGACAAACATTCTGGAATTTTGTTTCTCACAGAACGCAAGCAAAGTCTCAAATATGTTTGCAGGCACCAGAGAAAAATGTGCAGGTTGCACTAAGACTGTCTACCCTATTGAGAGGGTATGTGAAGCTCTATATCAATTTGTTGATTAGCGATTATAAATTTACGTAACTCTGAAACGAAGAATGGTGTTTCTTGAAGGTGACAGTGAATGGAACTCATTACCACAAGAGCTGCTTCAAGTGCACTCATGGTGGTTGTACTATAAGCCCATCAAATTACATTGCACATGAAGGAAAACTATACTGCAAGCATCACCATATCCAACTCTTCAAGGAAAAAGGAAATTACAGCCAGCTCGAGAACGATCGAGAGCCAGCCACCACAGAGAAAATCACAGCCGTGCAAATTGCTGCTGAATCATAATCATGCAGTGATTAAATAAAGCTGCAGCTTCTTGTCTACAACTGATGCTCTTTACGCATGTTCTAGCTACTCTACAGACTACACGTTAATCATTTTCTTGACGGGTTTTCTTCTCCTAGACCATTGGGTCAAGGTTGTTGATGTGTTTTCAGATTTAAGATTTTGTGATAGATCAATGGCTACGATTGTGGACGCCATAAATGTGTTACTGGGCGAGATTGAGCGAGATGAAGATAGAATGGGATACAGGTTTTGTTTCAGAATTTGCTTGAGATATGAAGATACTTCTCATGTCGTGAGCTTTGTAATCAGTGCACGGTTGTTCTAAGTGATGTCTGTTTTTTGTTTTCTTGTCTCTTCCCTGCTCAAGATAATTAAGATCATAAATTTATCACGTAAAAACTGAGATTTGTAAACAGAGATCTCGGAGAGGCAGGTGACAAAAAGTGCATGGCCTTGCATGACCCTAACCTTAAAACTTTCTGTCAGCTTGAGCTTACTTGAACAATTTACTAAGCTCCGGCCGATCAATCACACCTGTTGACAACTTCACATCCCCACAAACAAATGGATAAATCACTCAACACAACACCCTCCAATCAAACTATAAAATCAAATAATCAGCCATTTGAATGATTACTTCATGCCAAAGGTAATTTCCACTATGGATAAGAATTAAGTAAAATTTCAATCCTCAAAACAGATACTGATAAATTAACACCACAATAGACTTCATTCTATTTCTGTGCCAAAGAAATAATCTCAACCATCTGATATCACTGTACATTATGCAAGCTGTCTTAACCACATATATACAGAGAAATGAACTCCAGTGAGTAGGAAAATTACAACGGGATTTCTGTAATGTACAATCAAAACATACTGCAAATCATCTTGTACCCACCATAATGCACAATAGCTAAGAAATCTTCCCTCATGCTGCGTAAGTTTTAACTTATTCCCTCATGAAGAATTTCCATTTTTAGCACACCTTGGTTTGGCCAATTTAACATGCTCTCTCTCCATACAGATTATGAAGTTTTTCATACTCAGCATCAGATGTACCAAACGGAACCAAGACCAAGTATACCAGAAAAAAGATTAGCTTACATCAAGGACGCCCTTTTTGGTCGAATTTTCTTCTATTATCTGAGCTGCAAGCATTAAGAGCTCTACCATCTCAAATCCTGCAGCAGAAACAGAATCAATCTTCTCACTGCTAGAATCCCCATGAAAATCACCTAGCTCGTTGCGGCCACTATCACCAACTGATGCACCATCTGCCTCAGCTGACCAACTAATGGGTAAGGAACTACCAAGGGCAGTCTTCAAAAGTTTAGCCTCAGAAATGATATCACCAATGGCTTGTGACATGCCAATGACTGTAACTTCAGAAGCAACCGACTCTTTGACCTATAAAGTACAGTACATCAGCAACCGAACAGCTAATAATTTCCAACTTTGAAGGAAAGGTTATGTGACCCATTCATCTGAACTTGCACAAAAACTTCCATGATAAAAGGTTAAAAAAAGTCATCATCACATTATGAGGCCTTCACCCAACTTATTTTAGTACTTTTTGACTGTGGCAACCATGAACCAAATCCAACTTAAACAAAAACTACACATTTTCAACTAGTCTACCATTCTATAATGTATTTATATTAAGAAAGTACCATGCAAAGCCAAACTATCCTGTGCATGGGGAGAGGGGCACCTCCATGATGCAAATTTTCACATTCCATGAAATTTTACCTTTAGAAGTGCAAGACGAAGTCTATGAATTGAAGAAGTCAGATGCTCCATGCATTCCATACTCTCCTTGAGGGTGGCGTTTTCAATCTTCATCCTGGGAAGAGAGAAAAAAAATATCCATTTCATTAGGAGATGATGAACTATTGAGACCACATTCTATAAAACAAAGTTAAAATGCAGTAAAGGGGGAAAAGAGAGGCAAACATGATAAACGTAATTTCCTCTGAAATATCATTCTACAATTTAAATGTTTGATAAAGCATCGTCATTCTAGTGTCATGAATTGTGCAAATCCAATTATTTTTACTAACCTGGCAAAATCTAAGTCATTGGACCTTCTGCTGGAGAAATTTCCTTCAATATTCAGGCGAGCTTGCTCTTCATTTCCACTGAAATCCATTGTACCAATCCAACGTCTCAGATATGTCTTTTTCAGCAGGCTTCTTAACGTCCCATCTTTTTCATGAGGAACAAGCACTTTCCTCCCACTTTCAGTCAATGGATTTCCTTCTTGTATCCCATGACCTATTTTCCTGCATAATTATTTGGCATTCTTGTAAGTAGTTTAAACCATAAGAAATAAAATCATGCATGTCACAGCAAGTGCACATGAATTCATATCATGCATTCCTCTGGCATAATTTTTAACCCATTATGATAAAACTCTCGCATGAAGTATCCCAACACCGCCCCCTCCCCCTTGTTTTGGCATACAGCTGTAGCTGAACTTATTAATCATGAAAACCAAAATGACTCATTGTTTAGGCTGTTTGCGATTCATATGAAGTCCAAATTTAGGGGAGAAGTTCTACAAACCGAATTTATGTTCAGTCAGATAATTTCAGGTGCTGCTTCCCAAAATTTTCAAGAAAAACTGAAAAATGGAGTTTCACACTCAAATTTAACAATTATCAAGTGGAAAAAAAAAGGACAAATTTAACAATTATCAAGTGGAAAAAAAAAGGAAACTATTTCTTAATGTTCCAAGTGTACATATACCCCTTCCAAAACTTTATATTGCAACAAGTACTTATTCTCCAAGGGAAAATCAGAGAACAATCCCATGTTTTCCATATTATGACACCACAAAGGTTGGGATTCAAATTCTAGTGACAAAAATTTCTTTTTTTTTTTTAAATCTTTTCTTCTTAATCATTTTTATCTTAAAGATTTTTATTTTATTTTCTCAAAAGTAATGGATGACCAGATTGGCCATAAATCTGTACAGCGATGGGACTATATGTTATCCTGGTTGCATAAATTATTCTCCTCCTCCTTTGCCTGACCATCAAAGCGAAAAAATCATTTTAGCTTTTGTAGGTGAAACGGCCATTTTGGCCATGACACTTATATCAAAACAATCTATAAGGCCCATTTCAACCATTACAACCAATATTCTCCATTTTGATGTGATATGTGAATCAACAGGAGTTATTAGAATCAGTGTTATTAAGGTAACAGGGAACAGGGTACCTTATGGCACCAGGTGAGAGGAGAGGCGAGCCGATGGCCTTTTTGAAGAGAGGCACCATATCCTCCCTCTCTCTCTCTCTCTCTCTGTACACACACCCAGACACACACACATTTTTTTGACATAAGTTATCATACTTTTAACTAGTTCATTAAGTAAAAAAGCATATTGAAATTTGCACTATGTGTAACATAAGAGAAATAGAAAGCAAAAAATAATTAGGATATAGAAAGGAAATAAATTTAAAAAGATTAATAAATTCCACTTTATTAGGGTTTAGGGTTTAGGAGAGGATGAGGAGAGAAGAGGAGAGAAGGCGACTTTAAAAAAAAAAAAAAGGTCACTTTCAAAGACCCAGCGCCTAGGCGAAAGGCTCTCACCTCTTGGGACTGGGGCACACCTTGGCCAGCACCTCATGTAGTTGGCCCTGGTTAGAAAGGGAAGAGGGATACCTTATCTTCCATGTTGCTAATTCCTTCCCTTTTCCTTAATACAATTTCTTCTAATATTTATAAAAATATAAAAATAAAATAAAAATTGTATTATGATTAAAAGAAGTATTTAGTTAATGAATATGAATTTAATTAACCAGTTTCATGTTTTATACAAAAATTATTGAAATATTTGACATTCAACAAAGACCTTGCCACCAAAAAACAGAAGCAGTTGCACAAGCATCAATCTGAATAATGGACAAACAATAAAGTCATATTCAGAGAAAAGAAGAACTTGTACTCTTGTAATTGTTGATATTCCTGTTTTAACTGTGCCAACTCCATGAGAGCTTTAACCTTTTCATTGGTAACCTAAAACATCACAACATTTTTGCAACATATCAACAAATCCGACCAACAAATTCCTGTTTTGTTTAATAGAAATAAAATAAAATGCCAACCAACACGCTCATTGTCACTGAGAATAAACAAGCAATAGGAACTTCAAAAAAGGAAGCAAAAAGTTTATTTCAATAAACCACATCAAACTTCAGATTGGAACATATTCCAGTGATGTGAAAGACTTCCACAGCAACACATCCCAAAGAGATTTCTTCCCTTATTAGAAAGAAAGAAAAGGAGTTCCCCAAAGAAAATATACTACTTACAGCCTCACACCCATATTGAACTAAACAATTATCAGCATATTAAACTTACGAAATTCATAAGAGAAGTCATACAACCCTAGATCCCATGATTCAATTTACAGTTAAAAATAAAACCACCATGTTACACATTTCATCATCTCTGATTTTTTTTTTTTTTTTCCCTTTTTGACAAGGACCTGTGCTGATGTTATCATTTAGAAAACATGCTAGGGCTACATAATCATGTTTTATACTAATATTAGCAATTATATGATTTTTTTTCTAGAAGTTTAACGTTTACACCATCAAAAGAAAATCAATTTAATAAATGTACTGGGTGAAACAAATTACTATGAACTTAGTGATCACCAACAAGTCTGAAAACAATAATCTGTTCAAGCATTTTCATTTTAAAACTGTTTCCTCATAAAACTAACAAGACAGACTTTAAACAAAAGATTTAGGAAAAGACCAACAAGACAAAGATGAAGATATTAAAAAGCAGCACATAAAACACGAGTTGTCATGTCAATTAGTATTAAGATGAAGTACACCATTTTAAACCATATGACCAAGACCAATGTCCAATAAATGTTAGGATGATGTCATTACTGCAAACTATTAAATATGTTATAGCATTGAGGCAATTTAAGATCCTGCTCACTTATATATTTCTTATTGCAGGAGCAGATAATTGCAGTTTCCGTACAAGAATATCTATTGCCAAGAAACATAGTAAAATAGGTAACATTCAAATAACTAATAGGCAACATGATTGCAGTACAGAATGCAAGGAGAAAAAAGGGGGGAAAAAAAACATTCAATAGGATTACTTGCAGTAAGTTTCTCTGAAGCTCCTCAGTTTTTTTCTGAAGAGCTGCATTCACATTTCTCTCCAGTAAATGTCTTTCTTCCTGCTGCGACATTAGCAACAATGCTGCAACCTGACAACCCAATTGAGTAGAAATAAGTTCAAATATTTAAGTTAGTTGCACAAGTTCAACTGAAAATAATATATATATATATATATATATATATATATATATATATATATATATATATATTGCGGGACATGTGTTGACACGACCTTCTCTTGCAATGCCTGTGCAAGGGCTTCAGAGTTATTGCCTTCTTTCAAAACTGCAGTATCCGGTGAACCATGTTTGATTTCCTGCAATAAACAGAAAGCATAAATTACCACCAAAACTAAAAATCAATAAGTATATAGATGCAGGACCTTCTACTAGGAATTTTAGGTCTACCTTGTTTAGGAAGAAATTAGAAAGTAGTATTTTATTTAGGAAGTTTAAGTTGGTTGAGCATTTTCTTATTTTCGTATTTGTACCCATAGTTTTAGTAGAACTAGTTATTATACCATAAATACCTACGTCATCTTGGTATTTAATAGAGATTATTATTATTATTATTGATATTGACAATTGAGAATTAGTAGAAAATTTGAGATTGTTTCTCTTTCCTTTTGAGTGTGTTTTATGTTCCATATCACATATATGAGGGAAAATAGAACAACAAATAAAAGTAACCATAGCACAGTGCAGAAATAGAAAGAACAAAGGGATAGGATTGTAGTTATAACCTTAGATACCAAAGCTGGGTCTACATCATTATTTATGTGTACATCTCGACATTCATTTTCATCCACGTTTACAACTCTGTGAGAAAGTCCCAAATTCTGTTCTCTGCTCACATCAATTTGTCCAATCTTTTCTTCTAGCACATTAACCATTGATGTGATATGCAATCTCCCCTCATTCAGTAAATTCATGACGTGATCTCTGTTCTCAGAATGGTAATGGTGTAACTCTGCTACACCATTCATTATCATTTTGTCCAAATGGATCTGCACTTAATAAGAATAAAAATTAGCAAAGAGATCTAGGAAAACATTTAAAATATAAAATGCGAAGAAATTAGTATAACCACCTGCTTCTTTTCCAATACACGAACTTTCTTTTTCAAGTGATTTTCTATTTCCAAACCCTACATGCCATGAAAAAAATCCATATTTAACAAATGAACAACAGAACATTCCATTTGCAAGTCAGATACAGCAGACATCAACAAGAATAATTCATACCACTCGTAGTTTACTTTGAAGATTATCCACAGATTTCCTTGCTTTCTCTAGCTCTTCTTCTAATGCACTCTGTCTGATGAGAGAGTTATTCTAGTTGCATAAAAAATATATAATTTTTTTTTGCTTGGCTAAATGAAAATATTAGCTTCAATGACAAACTCAACTGTGCAGGAGCTGAATTTTAAAGTATGTGAAATTGTCCAATTTAGTAACAAATACAAGTTGATATGTGAAATTGTCCAATTTAGTAACAAATACAAGTTGATATTCTCCACTTTAATTCAGCAATCCACAGAGACCTTAAGGATATCAAATCAACTTCTAGTTATATCCCTTGTCTAATCACATTATAGCACATCAAACAGAAAAAGAGAACCACAATTTGAATTGCAAACCAGTGTAGCAAACACGCAAAAAAAAAAAAGGGCTAAAAACAGATACTAAAAGTGAAACAAATATTCATAGATATACAGGCTTCCAAAGCAGCAAGGAATCCTAGGGCTACAAATGAGCCAAGTTGCTCATGAGCTACTTGGAGCTTGGCTTGAAAATTTTAACTCAAGTTTGTTTGTTAAAATTAATTAACTCATTTTTAAGGTCAGTCTAATAATCGAGTCAAGCTTGAGCTAAGTAAAACTCGGCTTATTTAGGCTCGTGAGCCAGCACATTTGTAAGCATGTATATAAATTTGTTAATAATCTGATTTCAATGCTAAATTTTATAATATGCATAAGAATACTCAAAATTGTTCATTAAAAAAGTCATATTGAATATAAAAGTTCTCAATTTTATGATATATACTCATATTATAATCCTTAAAGGTTACATATTTTATCATACAAATTATATAAAAGAACAAGTATTGGTAAGTGTATTAAAATTTTAAAATAAATATTGTAATTTTGTTGAATTATTCTGTGAACATGTATTACAACTTCTATTGAGAAAGTTTGGTTAGTTTCTGCTTGTTTAACAAATGACCAACATATGAACGCGGTTATGCCCAGGTTGGCCTGACTGGTTTAGTAAATGAGCCAACTGAGCCAAGCCTAACTGCCTAAGCCCAAATGCATGGTTCATTTTGTAAACAAGCCAAAGCTAAGCTCATCCAGCTCAGGCTTGGCTCAGCTTATTTGCAATCCTAGATGATCCAGTGCAACATGTGATATGTGATGGTGACACTATGGATATTTGCAGAGCAAACCAAAAGAAAGGTCATGAAAAGTTACAATGTATTTAGAAGTGGAGGTATCATTATAACTCCACATTTCAGCCGAGCCATGTAACAGCCATGCACATTTATCATCCCAACTCGCATCTCCAAATCCTTCAAGAGAATGCTGCCCAATGTCATAAAACTTGTTGACAACCTGCAATGTGTGAAAGCAAAATGATGGAAAAGGAAAAGTCCATAAAAACTTTAAATGAATCCTATACTGCAAATGAACAATTAAATTTCAGTGTTTGATATTGTAAGAATCATATTCAGTCAACAAGATAGTTAAAAATATAATTAACAGACAATCTGAGGAAATAAGAAATAAATATCTTTGAGAGATCTAAATATTTGAAAATATATACAAATCACTGCATACTGCCCATCGTTTTCGAATGATCACACATACCTTTTGGCTAGGTATTAATAAATAAATAAATGTATAGAAGGATACTTATGAAGGGATCCTACTCAGCGTATTTGATGAAATTTATCACAATTGGCTCACACCAGGGATCAGCCCAGAGCTATTATCTGTTTGCTTTGGTCATGGATTGTCTAAAAAATTACATACAATATGATTCTTTGGTGCAGTTTTTTTTGCTGCTGACAGTTCTGATAGACGAAACCTAATCTACCTTCCAAAGTTAACCAAGAGCAGGAATTATGGAGGAATATCCTATAGTCCAGAATTTCAAAGAATATATACATTACAATCATAAAAACAGAAGTGAATTAAACTAGGTAGAGGCTAAGTTCTACAAAGAGTTCACCTTCCAATACCTAGGTTCATGACACAAAAGGATGATGAGTAAAGAGGATGTCACTCACATAATTAAGGTAGGATAATAGAAGAAAAAGTGTGATCAATACCTTACGTGAACATAAAATCCCTAATAAATTATAAGAAAACTTCTACAGAACCACAATTCCATCAAAAAGTTGAATGACAACAAATGTTGGGTTATGAAGAGAAATGTCCACAATTGAGTGTGACAAAGACAAATGCCAAGATGGATGAATCAAATACAAGGAAGAACAAGATAAGAAATAAGGTAGCACTCATTAAGGATAAGTTGAGAAGGGAAAATGAGATGTTTGGCTGCTTCCTTTGTACAAATATATGATCTATGAGGAATATCGAACACATACAAATTACAGGAGTGAAGTGGTCAAGACAAGGTAGACCAAGGATGACACAAGGTCAAGTGGTCAAGAACAATTTAGCATATTTAACAAATCATTAAACATAAAACACTACTCATTAGCATTTAAATCTTGTAGGGCCTTCAAATGATATTAGCATGCGTAGCATATCATTAGAGTTGAATCTAGTAGGCATCATTTACCGAACAAAAAGCCTATAGCCTAGAATATAATATTAGCAAGAGCAAAAAATTAAGAATTAGTCGTATGATTAAGAAAGGTAAGGTTGAAATGATCTTTTAGATGAAAATGTTCTTGAACTTTCCAAAATCCATACCCTTTTATCTAATCCAAAAGAAAGATGAAAAGAATATAAAAAGTTCAAAAAATGAGAAAACCAGACATTCCCAATCAGTAATATTCCTAAAAAAATAAAAATAAAATATTTATATCCAAGACATAAAAATATGAAAAAGGGTGCTACACAGCTTTGTGAAGTTAGAAGACAAGGAAAAGCCATAGGAAAGAAAAATGCCCCCCCTGCAAACCTCCTAAAAGTGAACAGAGAAATCATTACAGCTTTATCAAATTTAAACTGAACCAATGGTTGAAAAATGGATATGCTTGAGAAGTGAATTTCCAAGGACTAAAATGAGTGACACCAGTTCCAATCTTCCACATCCCATCCATTCCACAAGGCTATATCAAGTTCTTATCAACCTATGATGAAGGGAATCTAGATCCCAAAAAAAAAAAAAAATCTATTTCCTAATTAAAGAAATTTTTAAAGGACACCAAATCAGAGACCTAAACAACTTAGAACAAATATTAGTGCCATTTTACTATGAGAGTCGGAAAAAGGTATTGAGAAGGTTTCTTCTGCTTCTAGCAAGCCAAATGTATTATTTCAAATTTCAACTAAATTCTTATTTATCTCTATAATAGGTTCTTGAAAGTGAAATGTGAAAGACAAATACCTTCTTGAAAGTTTCGTTCTGCTCTTCTAGCTTTGCTAGATCTATCAGCAGTGCATCATTCAGTCTCTTCTGTTCAAGACACTCTGAGGCAAGCTCTTCTAACCTGTGCAAAAAAAATCATTAATAGTCAACAGTAAATAATTAATCAACCGGAATTCTAGTGAAAAAGAAAAAAAAAAATTTCAAAGGATGAATTCTACATAAGCTGCAGAAGAGTTTGAGAACAGTATGGGATTAGTGCAAAATATGGGGAGAAAAAAAAAAAGAGGGATATTATCAATTGGCATTGAGTGATAAATAATGCATGATTATAATAGAATATATTGCTTTCATTTGCAATCTAAGTCGCACCTCATTGCAAAAACTGATGCATAAACAGCAAATAACTCCAAACCATCAATCACTTTGCATAACCAACTGTGTAAATCTACAACATATACACGATAAATTAACTTCATTTCTCAAAAGCATCCCAAATAACACCTTCGAGACCATTGAGAGACAATGTTTATATAAACTCAGTAATCCTTCGCCTATCAAAGAATATCTCCTCATTTCACATCACAACCCAATATATTGCAAAGAGACAAAGACAATAACTGTCAATATCATCAAAGACCTAGAATTCTAACTTAACTTCATATATCATCAATCCAACGTATTAACTACTTAGAAGAGAATCTCACCACAAAATAAACCCAGAACTTACAATGGAGTCTTCCCAAAATATGGGAGCAAAAACACACAACCAAAGGGGAATAATCACTCATAACCATGCTACGTTGCATAACAAAGAAGCCACACTTTTTCCATTGTTATCATATTTAAGAATCAACCAATGAAAATCATCGTAGAAGGAATATAGAAATCGCCATAAACTACATATTGACTTATAAAAAAGACATTCATGAGAAAGTAGCAAACAAAATATTCAAATTTAAATGCAAGATGTCTAAAATGTATCCTCTTTTAAGGCAATCTCAATTGGCCTTCTCTTTTCCCATGATTTCTATTGCCAGTTGCTAAACAACCACCTCAAAAACAACATAACAAGCACTCGATGGACATTGACATTTCAGTTTTTGCCTCTCACAAGTAGGAAAAGACCAAAAAAATATAATAAACTAAAGATGAGTAGTACCTCTTCTCCATTTCATTAAATTTTTGAGACATAAGCTCCTCTTTCTCCTTAGCCTTCTCAGCCTGTCAACAACCATTCAGGAAATTCATAACCTTATAAGTATTGCATGCAGTAAACTACTTTAAAATATTGCAGATGAAGAAAATAAAGTTAACCATCAACTAAATAAATTTTAAAATGATTTTTATAACCTCCATTATTGCATGATCACGTTCAGCAAAAGCAGAAGCTACACAACCTTGAAAAAATTTAACCTGCTTCTCTGCCTCCATATTCTGTAAAGAGAAAATAAGACAAGTCAGAACCAATTATGAAAGAAAATTTCCGTTAGTTAGTGCAAAAGAAGTATGAAATTATTTTCTTCCTTCAAAGCAAATCTGTTATCACAGGGGAAAAAAGTGTTTCATGACATTATTCATGATTTCATGTAGCTTGCCAAAGCAGCTAATCCAGTCAATGACTTCGAATGATGCAGGTGAAACGTAAGCATTGATTTTTCTGTCCGCAAATGCAGCTGCTCTTCATGTTAACACTACTATAAGGTCAACAAAATTTGATTCTCCTCTAAAAGAAAAATCAAAACAGATAAGCTAGAACCTTAATGAAACTAGCAAAATCACTCAAATACTGAAAATTCAAGGACAAGAATCTAGAATGTGATGTTTAGGAAGTTCCATTTCTAGGACAGTTGCCTATTATAGATTATGTCAAGCCAACACCATTTTCTCCTCTATCAATGTAGCTTTAGTCATTGCTTCCAATCCACATGGTTGTCTAATCACTTGGGTTAACATAATTTGCAGAATAAGAAATTTAAAAAAAATAATAACAAAAGGCAGGCATAGCCATGCACTATGCCCAGACAATGTGTGTGTGTGTGTGTGTGTGTGTGTGTGTGTGTGTGTGTGTGTGTGTAAGAGAGAGAGAGAGAGAGAGAGAGAGAGAGAGAGAGAGAGAGAGATAGTCAGAGGGAGGGAAGGGTACCTTTGCAACCTCTGCATTATGTAGATCTGCCAGTTGACTCTGGATACATAAAAGGAAACATATAAGCTTAAAAAGAATTTGCAGAAATAACTTACATGAAAAAGTCACATTACTTTGATTCGGTAAGCCTCTGAAAGCTCCTCTTGAAGATTTGTATTATCTCTTGTGCAGGCAGCCAACCTCTTTTTCAAGTTCTCAATCTCCTGCTCCAAGCCAGCTGTCCTAATAGGGCATTAATAATGCTATAATTATTGTTTTCTCACTAATACGAACCCATAGACCATAGCACTCCTTTCCTTCCACACATCCACCCAATCCCTTCCCCAAAATCATAATATAAATGATAAAAGTGGAAAAATGTTGATCCCATGGGGAAAAAAATGCACATACACACTCATATACCTTTGAAAATGCATTTTTGTAGCCACAACAAGGTAGCTAGGTCCAGCTTGCTGCATGCACAACTGCTCTATATCTTTATGTAACTCATCACGCTCTACAAAACATAATGATAAAAAACTGTTATGTTTAAAGGCTTAATGAATTATCTAATACCAGAAACATCAATTTAAAAAAGAAAAAAAAAGTGGAACCTGTTAAGTGTAGCTAGCAAAAATTAAATAAAATAAGCTATATGAAGAATGGGTCTTTTAAGCATCTAATACAAAATCTGCTGTGGCCTCAGTTTATCAAATGAACAAATAATTATATTGAACGTAGAGAAATAGAGAACATACAAAAGAGTTCATCCTGGCTTACACTGATAATTGGAACATCATTGTGTCATGAATTGGTCAAATATGTCAGACAAGGATTTCTTGGACAGAGAGATGTTGATTAACAAGAATATGATATGCAACTAGAAGAAGAAGAAGAAGAAGAAGGATACTAGGATGCATGTCTGAAGTCTTTGGCCAACTGATCATGGGAAAAGCATTAGTCTTAAAAATTGGCTCACCAATTTATGACAAGTTTTTATTTGCAACTTCATCTCCAAAGATAATAGGCACATGGTTTTTTGAAGTTCTAGAGGAAATGAGAAATTGAGCACATCCATTGCTCTTCCTCATCCTTGTATCTGCTTTCACACCTTACAAAACATATTCACTGGTTCTCTTAGAATGAATGGATAGTTTCTCCACAACATGCAACATGTCACCATTTACCACCAAAAGAATGTGCTTCATAAATTAGTTGTTTATGGAATTTCATCAACCTTAGTCCTAAATTTCATTTCTTTAACAACTTTCAATTTTTGTAAGGATGAATTTTGAATGATATTTATCAAACACTGACTATACATCCAAATTTCAAAGATTTATAACTGATAGATGAATGAGGTTAGTTGATAAAAGCAATAAAAGGCTCTCAACTAGATCCTTTGAAAATGAATGGTCAAGGATACTTTTATTCAAAGAAGTCCAGATTGACACCAACTGGGGAAAAAATGTAAAATGTTGCAGGACCAAGTATAAATAAACGCATATTGTTGAATGAAAAAAGCAGAAACATTACCATGCTCTAGTTGTTGGATGCGAGCAACCAAGGACTCATTTCCAGTTGAATTAGCATCCATGTCTGAAAAGAGAGATTGGGTTATGACTAAAAGGATAGTAAAAGTGGGCCATCAAAGATAGCAACAAAAAGCATAAAACCAATTCTAAAGTTAAATAAATAAAATCTCACCAGAAGGGTATCAGCAAAAGAACTTAAACTACTCATTTGCAACTTAAATTGATGCACTTTTAATTTAAACAAAAAAAATAATAATAATAATAATTACGCACAACAAAAAATCAAGAAGTTTTAATAGAAAGTAAAAAGTATTTCTCTGAAGCCTCGATTTCTTGGCTTATACACATAAGCTAAGAGATGGAACAAATTTGTCATATAAATTTACTGATCTCCCAAACAAGCGTTCCATTTTTTTTCAACAATGAAATGAATTTCCACAGATTTCTCAAAAAAAAAAAATCCCAAAAGGTAATACCCTGAATTTAAAAGAATCAAGAGGCATAAAGTGAAAGATAGCTAACCAGAAAAGGAGTCTATATGCATATAAAGAAGGAGATTTAGAAGTATAGAGAGAACAACCTGAAATTTGGAATTGAGGAACCAAACAGAAGTATATAGCAGAAGAAGAAACAAAATTGAAGACCCAAAGCAGAAATAAAATTTTGCTTATAAAAGGGAGAGAGCCATCTCTCTCCTCCTCTCTAACCTCCGCAACAACGACCAATGCCTTGTATGTACAGCTAAGTAACAGGACAAGTCTTTCGAGCTGGAAATTGTTTGAACTGTCCAACCTAATTGGAACGTTCAGGGGCTTCTTATTTTGTTGTTTTTTTTTTTTTTCTCTCAGAAATTCTTGGGTTTTTATTCCCTTTAATTAATCGAGGACTCATATATAAAACAACAACCGTAGATCCCAATTATTTTAAAATTTTAATTTTAGGAAAGAATATTATTCCTTTTTTCCTCCTCGGTAGACAGAGCTCGGTTACATGAAACAAAGGCAAATTATTTATTTTAGTCCTTAAAGTATGTATGAATAATCATATAAGTCCTTGATCAGTTTCAGGGATTCAAACAAGGCTTTCAAATTTTGAAAAAATGAAAATAAGCCCTTCAATTTTTTAAAATAGTTCAAATAAGCTCTATTTTGTAGACAAACAAATTATTTAACTTTTAAAAATAGTATATATTTATATATAAAGAGGGAAGGAAAAGTGTTGCATGTGAGATTCTTGAAAGGAAAAGTGTTGCATGTGAGATTCTTGAAAGGATAAGTGCTGCACGTGAGATTCCCGAAAGGATAAATGCTGGATGTGGGTTTGAATGCTATGTTTTAACTTTGTTTCATATGATTTTACATGAATCTTGAGATTTATGGTTTCGAAATCAAATGGGTTTTTAGTTTTTGAGTCAGATTTTGAGCATAGGTGAGCTCTTTGAATGACAAAAGTCAACTATATTTTGTTTGGGCGTTTGAATTTGAATGGAATGAATTGAGATTATGTTTATGTTTTTTTTATATGAATTGAGATTTACATTGTTATTGGAGGAAGGAAAATAAAGGGAAGAAAATAAAAAAAAAGTTAATAATGATAAGGGAAAAATATATTTTTCTTCTTGTGTTTAGATAGAGGAAGGAAAATATAAGAGGGAATGTTATTTTATAAATAATAAAATTATAATTTTACCCCTAAGCAAAGAAATAAAAGCTTATATAATATAGGAGTATATTTGTAATTTTTTATATTTTTCCTCTCACTTTTTCTCTATTTCTATTTTGTAGAGAAAGTAGAAATGGACAAAAACTTTTATTTTTTTCTCAAATTTTCCTTCCCTCTTTATTTTCTATCAATCCAAACATAAAATGATGGAAACTAAAATTATTTTACTCTCAAATTTTCTTTCCTCTCTTATTTTCTCTCTCTTATTTTCTTTCTATCCAAACATAGTGTAAGATTGTGTTTATGTTTGTTTTATTTTTTTATTTTTTATTTTTTGTATGTGTCAATTCTGTAAGACCTGAAGAAACTGAATTTGAAACTAAGAATAAGAGAAAACAGAAGTATCAATTTTCTCTCTTTATTGGTCGGTGTCGGTTGTGAAATTCTGCAAATCGTGATTTTTGGTTCAGTTGATAGAATAGCCTAAAACCGGTCCAACCCGACTCATATACTGCCTTAGCTACCACTGTCTATCATCTAGCTATAATGGTCCCAACTATCATCAGAAGCTCAAAACATAAGACGCCTCAGTCCACAAGAGCCATGCAAGGCTCAGAATAGGGAAAGAGGCAAATCACCAAAAGCAACTACAAATGACTTTTGATAATCAAGAAGCAGGTTCCACCAAAAAGGCTCTACAGGAAGGGAAGGGTAGAAAGCCTGGCACCTCAATCTCATGTAGCCATTAGCAGGAGGGGTCACCAGTCTCATTCGCCCGCATCAAGTCCCCAAGAAGCATTTCCTCCTCCATAGTCGAAACCCAACACTGCTTTCGCCTCCAAAGAAGAAGCCCAACACATAGAAAACCTTGACAAATCCTAAGCAGTTCAAAGAAGACCCCTCTACTCGTAGCTTAGATTTGCATGAAACCTAGCCCAAAAGAACTATACACATTGATCCAATCATGGTAAAAGTAAAGCCCACTAAACTAGGTCAGCAAGAAAGCCTCCCCTATCCAAAAGGGCTAAGAGAAGCCCCAACCAGACAGGATGCTTCGGCTAAAACAAGGAAGCAAAGAACAAACAAGAGAAATCTCGGTTGAAAAGCCGGAGAGGTCGGTCTTTTAATGAGATCAAAGAATAAAATAATATTAGTAGATTATAATAAATTCTATAGTATACTGTTATAATTATACTAAATTTAAATATTTAATAAGCTAAAAAAATAAACCTAAGTATTCAATAGTCAGTCTCAAATAATAAAGATATGCATTTGACATATCTTTTGGGTATATCTAAAGAATATAATTATAGCCTCATAAGCAAAGTATAGGCCAAGCCATAGAATTTTGAAGGCAATTACATCAAGCAAAGAATACAAGACAATTTGTTTTAAGAGTCATCAACAATGATTCCTGAAAAGATTACAAGGTTTCTGTCCTACATCTTACATCTGATTAGTGATTACAGCAAAGAAAAATACTCCAAGCACATGCTTCTCCATGTGCATACATTAGCTATGTTCTAAACCTGATTAAAGCTTGTGTGCCTGAAAAAAATTCCAAAACCAATAGTCCCTGAACTGTCCATCTAATGAAAAATTAAACGGACCACAAACAAGCCTGTCAGAATCATTGCTCCTATTTTTTTTTTTATTTTTTTTTATTTTACATTCTAGCTACTCTTTTCTTTAAAATCTATCTTGGAAACAACCACTGACAACAAAGCATTAGTTTCCAGAAAAGGGGAAGAAAATAACAAATTCCCATTTGAAACTCCTGTCGAAAAGAACGAGCTGCCTATGCAATTGCAATCTACCAAACCACCAGGATCCACAGCTAAATATATTGTCATATTGTGTACCCTACAGAAAAAAAAAAGCCTTTCCATATTTACAGACGGGCAACGTCAGCATGTGATGAATATCCATCTTGGTGTTGATCAAACTGTCTCATTGCTCTTCTTTGATTATCCCCATCAAGCTCGGATCATCTGCATATGTTAGTAAATCATCTTCGTTCAAATCTCATAAAGTAAAATTTTGAAGGTGCATTAAAGCAAAAGATGCAAAAGAATCATTACATATTTCCAGGTGTATGGCCATTATGAAGATCATTCAGTCCAATTAAGTAGCAAAGAGAACTTTGCTGGTCTCTAGTTTAAGAGACTTTAATGTCAGCTGACCAAGTCTCCAAAGCACAAGCTAAAAACATTACAAAAATAAATGATGAAAGAAAGTTCCAAGTCTAGGTTATTACAAGTATATATGCAGGTACTTCATAAAGAGGAGAGATGAGGAGAGAGGGAGAAAATCAAGGCTCAAACTAAAATGATGAAGCTTTAATCTAGATTTAAAAAAAAAAAAGACATTTCTAAGAAATTCTACAGAAAAGCACAACTTCACCACAACCCCTGCCTTCCAATTTGATCTAAATCTCAAGGTTGACTTCCCAAGCATCTCAAATAAATTAAACCCATAGTCACAAAATGATCAAATAATGAAGTTTACCATCTTGGGTGGTTGCCTTCCTTTCAGTGTCTTCATAGCAGCTTCTGCAAATGCTTGTGCTGCTTCTGCATCAGCTTCTGCAGCCTCTGCCTCCCTTGCAGCCTCTTCAGCTTCTGCTATAGCAGCTTCGGCCTCTGCAACTGCTCGAGCAGCTGCTGCAGCAGCCTCTTGTGCTGTCATAGTTCTCATCTTGGCCAGCTCCAAATCAATTTGAGACTTTGTGGGCATATTGAAATCATCCCTCTCAACTCTTGGAGATATCCTTTGTCTTCCCTCCATGAATAACATAGAAGAATTCCTCCTCCTGTCAGAAAAAGTTGAAGTAGGTGCAATTCTATACTTGCGTTTAACCTACAAGAATAAAAGGTGGAACCGGAATTAGGATCCAACTCTGAAATAATTAAATCACTATAATGTGGAGAACAAACCAAAACACAAACATGACTTGTGCAGAAGGTAGTAGTTACTACGGTTAAAGATCCACATATAATCAATGTGCATACCATATTAACCAGATGTCCATGTCTAGACCTTATGACTTTAGGTGCAGATAAACATGCAACAACCATTTATTCCAGTTTGGAAAGAATCTTACAAAAAATGCCATCTAAGATTTAAACCCAGCAATGAATTTGAGGCTGAATTCATCTATTGTATGCTATATTAACAACTAAACCAGGTACATAACTTGCACGTACTGCAAATTTATAATGGTACTTTCGTAGATCCTCCTTTTGGAGACCACAACTTGGTAATGGACATTTGGAAAAGTAAATGTGATTGTAGATGCAGAAGTACATACTATCCAACTAGCAACATAAACACAACTTTAATTTAAGGCCTAATGTTTTGAAAAATCCGAGATTGCATGCTTTTTCAATTGTATCTTATATTTTTAACTTTTTCATTAATTATTAATTCTATTTTAATTATGTCCAATGAGTCTGTGATGTTTGCCCATGCTGAGGTAACTTCTGAATTGGACAAAAATAGTCAAAGCAGGTATGGGCCCTTTATGAAGCCTAAATGCCTAATATCATCCAATAGTAGCTTTTGGCACAATATAGATCTCAAAAGGCATTTTAAACGACTTCAAAAGAAAGGGAAAATGTTGCTGTCTGGTTTCTCATGGGGTTCAAAAGGAATCTACTTATGTCCATGTTTACCTCCCATCTATGCAACAAGCTAGCATGGACACACGCCCTGGACCCATTGGATATAACTAAAACTAAATCAGTATCAGTAACCTTTGAATCGAATATATAACATTAAAAGCATAAGATAAAATTGAGAAAGGGTGCAATATTCAAAATTGTTCATATCATTAGCCCTAGTTTTAGGGGGTTCAAAGAACTCCAAGTTGAAGAACTCCAAGTTGGCTTGAATTTTCCACAACCACAAGTTTAGTTGAGGCCAGGCTACACGTTAAAATCAGAAATAAGAAAACAAATAATAAGTATAAGAAGAGTAGCCAATGAAAACCTTGTTGCAAACAATAAAAGTTACTATTTCAACAACTTCCTTATCCCCAAACTCAAGAAAGCATCAAGAGGGTGTAAAACTATGACCGACAACTAATGGAAGTCCCCCAAGTTTTTCCAATATGCCAAACTACTTGTCAATGTACAAGGCCCACTTGTTTATAATGATAGAATGACAAACTCCATATGAGTAGTGTTTGGTTCAATAGACAAAGCAATTCTCCTTGTCTTGTCATTTTTATTACTTATTTAGTATATCAATAATTTATTTTGTATAATTAATTTGACCTTTTCTTCCATACACCAAACACAAGACAACACAACTATGTATCATCTTATCTTTTCTTATCATATGCTGTCCCAACCCATCCCTGATGAAAGGTAGCCTAAATGCGTCTTTAAAACTCCCCACCCGAAAAATAAAATCAAATAATTTGTATTAACAAATTTAGCTAAAAGATAATCTAAAGAATCAAATATGCTCCTGTTATGGTTAGATCATGGCATTATGTAAAGATACTGTCAGTACTCAGCATAGCCAAATGGATGAGCATTGCACTAAGATATAGATCATAATCACCTTAATCAGCTTGCCATTTGATGTCAAATATTTCAGTTTTGCTGACAATATCCTCTTGAAGTCATGAGGCGGCCAGTATTGTTCCTAGAGAATACGCTGAGAAGCTTAGCTAACAAAAGAAGGTAAGTTCATAACATACAAATAAAGAAATGACATCATGTCTGCAAGGAAGTATATATGATGTGGCAAAACAATAGCAAACACCATAGACTGACAGCAAAGAAAACTATTATGATTCAGTAGTATTGATGTTACAAATTTCAAAGCAAATATTAGTCACAAACTATAATGAAAGTTTCAAAACCATGATGTGCCAAGTTGAGAAAAGTTTTGTGCTCCTTCCAATCACCTCTTCTTTTGCTCCCTTTTTTAGTCTCTATTCTGCTTTAAAGATAGGAATAATCTCATAGGCTATTCATTTCTACATCCCATCTTGTTTTCCTTCAGAAAGAATTAAAAACCTAGAAAACCTACTGAAAATCCCCTAACTAAATATCTTGACAGAATTTGATTCAAAAAAATTTGAAAAATAAGAAACTCTGACCTCCAAAGAAAAATCTTAACGAATCTTAAACTAAAATTTTATAGTTTGAACGATTAATAAAAGCTATCTAAGTCTTGTCAACCTTAACCATGTTAAATTCCCAAGTACATGATTTTTATTATTTTAAATCTTAAATGGTGGAATTATTAAAGAATCATGCCACTGGTATCCATAACATCCTCAGTAGGGATGTGCGGTTCTGGTTTTGATTAAAGATTTGCCTAAGAAGGGGAACCGAATCCAAATTTTGGTACACTTCCTGTTGGTTATTTGTTGTTTCGGTTCTTATTCGATACAAGTCTCAATTCTTCAATTCCAGTTCAACTCTAGGTTCTTGAAACAATTTTATGCAATTATTTCCATAAAAAGTCGTACTTAAATTAACATTTAAGCTTTGAAGTTATTAATATATAATAGATCATATAATATATCTTTTAACTATTTCTAAATTATATAATCTTTAACTATAAAGTATATATATAATTTAAGATTAAGCATATTATATAATATAGTAGTACAAGTATATCATATAATATGTTTTTTAGCTATCTATTAATTATGCAATCTTTTACTACAAGATACAAATATAATTATAAATGAAGCATACATATAGCATAACAATACAGTTATTATTAAGAATTATAAGGTAATTTAATATATTTATAACTAAAATTATTAAGAAAAGCTAGAGAAATGAAATATAATATTATGTTATATTTAGTCCATAATTATACATACATATATAAATATATATAATTATATTGAAAGTATATAATACATCTAAAAAAATCATAGAAAAAAAAATTGTATCAACTGAGTTCCCAGTTCCAATTTGGTGTTTAGTGAAAAAATAGAACCGAACCATAGCATCAATATTAATTCGGTTCAGTACACCGAACCAAAGCATCAATATTAATTCGGTTCAGTATGATTATTTGGTTCAATTCAGGACCTTCAAGAACTGTGCACAACCTGAATCCTAAATTGGGCAAAAGGAGACAAGTTGAGATCCAAAACACTTACAAATAGAAGATTACCTCAATATATGCAGCAATTGTTGTCTTATTAGAACCACCAGGCTCCTTCAAGCTAGTTATAGCCTCCATTATAAGATTATCCAGCCTACATAAAGAACAGCAAAAAAAAAAAAAAAGAGAGAGAGAGAGAGAGAGAGAAGAGACATGTGAAACACAAATTAAAAATGTATTTCATGAAAACTAGCTTGAAACTATAATTTATACCTTCAGCCTCACAGTCAATTCTAATGAAATTATATCAGAAAAATAAATTTTGAATTTCAAATGCAATGACAAACAATAGGCCAATAAACAAGATGATAGGCATGCAACTAATAAGTACCAAATGAATGAGAGAAAAGAAAATTTGAGGAATCTTGTCAGGTCATCATTTATATAAGATTTTAATTGCCAAGTGAAAATAGTAGTCTTAGAACTCGGAATTTCCATGACTAAAACATATCCAATTTAATTTTAAATAAATGTTTCATACCCTCTAACTAACATATTTAAGAAGGTACTTTTCCCAACAATAGCTCCAACAACCATGCCAACCACACCCTAAGTTTATTTTATCATGTCTTGAAAAGAGGAAGCTGATGGAATCAAAACTCAAGGATAACAAGTTTCAACTCCTAAGTTGCTAAGACCATATCTAAATATTGTAAAAAGATTGCAAGTTCCTCAAATAAGTTTGCCAAGTTCTCACACAATATATCAAGTTCTCAACATCATGTCATATCTTTTTTTTGTCAAGTGCCATTAAAGGAACTTCTTTTAGGAAATGGCAGTAAAATATATTTGCCACTAAACCATAAATAAATTAACTCAACTAAGTTATTCTCAATCAAAATACTGCAATTGCCATAGTTATTAATGGCTCAAGGCACACTAAGGCGCCAAGGAGTCCTAGAGCCTAGACGCAAGGCTCAAGCACGCACTTGAGCGAAGTGAGGCGCAAAAGTAAAAAATTTAAAAAGTTCATAAAAATCAAATAAATGTGATACTTTTCTTTTTTTTTTCTTTGGCATATATCTTGAATTGGGTTTGCTGGTTTGAGTTTAAGTGATTGTCCTTTTTGCCAATGAAAGTGTTCGCTAAAAATAGAAATAAAGAAAGCATGCCTTTCTAGAATCTTATGCTTAGAACAAAGGCACACACCTAGACGCATAAGGCGCTAGGGTTCGAACCTAGTGAGCCTTGAGCCTGAGGCGCGCCTTTAATAACTATGGCAATTGCTCAATAGAACAACTCAATTTGAATCCAGCAGAAAGATCAAGTTGCCAAAAGAATCTAATCAAAGCACTAAGGTTTGTAAAGCAATAGTTGATGCCCCATGTGTCGTCAAGGTTTCAAATGTCTCCTCTCATCCCTCTTTTAGCCTCCCGAAAAAACAATAAAAATAATAATAATAACCTTGCTTTATGACATATCCAGGGACAATATAGCTACATGTAACTCTGAACTAGAGCGTTTCAGCCATCATACAAGTACAAAATCCATAAATGTGTTCCTTGGATATCATAGATATCAAAGGCGCGCCTGAGGCGCAGGGCGCAAGGGGCGTAGGGTAGTGGTGCCTGAAGGAGAAAAGGCGCAGGACATAACTGAGGAGCACCTGGGCGCAAGGCACACCGAGGCGTGCCGAAGAGAGTCCAAGCGCATTTAAAAGAAAAAAATAGGATTTCTTTGACTTAAAACTTGACGTCAGCCACCAAAAAAGAAGAAGAAGAAGAAGAAGAAGAAGAAGAAGAAGAAGAAGAAGAAGAAGAAGAAGAAGTTACTAACCTTGATCTCCCGCAATCCAACTCCAGGTATGTGCATATTGTTATTTATTTTTTCTTCTTCTTTCTTCTACTCATCTTCTGCACTCTCTCTCTCTCTCTCCATTTCATCTAGCAGGTGCTCTCTCCCTCTTTTTTTTTTTTGGTTCTGCCATGCTCTGTCCTCTCTCTCTCTCTCTCTCTCTCTCTCTCTCTCTGTTTTGTCCGGCAGCCGCTCTCTCCCTCTTTTCTTTTCCGTTCTGCCATGTTCTCTTCTACTCATATGCTGTTTTCTCTTTTTTTTTTTCTCTAAATTTTTTATTTTGTTTATTCTTTATTGTGAAAGTATGTTAACATGATATTACACTAAATTTTTTATTAGCTTTATGGGTTAAATTTGTTATTAACTTTTAGGTTTATGATTGAATTAAATTGGATTTATCTTCTTGTGTGATGGCAATTCCTATTAGGTTTTGCTAGTGGAACTTATTATAAATTATTAGAATTTAGAAATATAATAATTGAGTTTATGTTATCATAAATTATTAGTTTTTGTTATTATAATTGGGATTATGGTATTATAAATTGGTTTGTATATTGCTACTTGCTAATTGCTATTATAAATTATTAATTTCCTTGTCTCTCTCTCTCTCTCTCTCTCTCTCTCTCTCTCTTAATGTTTAGCATTATGTTACTTGAAATGTGTGAGAATATTTTTAATTTTAATTATTTTCTATTTATTTTTGCGCCTTGCCTCACTCGGGTGCACACCCGCGCCTTGCGCCTAGGCTCCAAGACACCTTGGCGCCTAGGCTCCAACACACCTTGGCGTCTTGAGCCTTTAATAACTATGCTGGATATATAATACCCTGAATTCTCGTGCAGACATGCCTCTAACATGATTAAAGGATAAAGAACCAACAGTTTGACACTGACCAGACTACATATCAAGACTATGAACCAACTATTCATATCAACATTACAGTGAAGCAATGTGAGTGCCACTTCACTCCAAAACTCAAGGACATAAGACATGCAATATCAGAAATAACAAAATTTTCTAACCTCACAGTTGTTCTCTTTGGACCAGCAGTCTGCATTACAGAATTGGTAACCGCAATAGGCTTAGTATCTGAAATATCTTCATCACTTTGAGCAACAGTATTGAGGGCCATAGGGTTCTCTTCCAGTTTTGGGACATGGTGCACCCTTTTAACAGCTAACTTAGACTTCTCGCGGGAGCTCCACCCATTTGCCATTACACTCATATTTCTCCATTTATCCTATCCGCATAAAAAGAAAAACACATTAATCACTCCAATCATGAGGAATGTTTTAATTCTGCCACTTAAAAAATAATTCATAAAAAACAGTTACACATGCCAAGCATAATCCTCATTCTAGGAAAATCAAACATCCACCTCACAACAATGCTAAGAGTGCTAACCTTGAGATCCACATTCGATCGCAGGTACAAAACACCACTAAATTCAGGATCTTTAAGTATTGTGCGCCATTTGCCGGCCCCATGTTTAATAACTCCAGCTTTTAGAGCTGCCTCTTCTTCTGCTGTCCATTTCTGTTTTGGCGCACCCATCAAGAGTAGCACATAAAAACTCCTCAAACGGATCCAATTCTCAGGACCTAGTGCATCACACAAGCCCATGCACCCAAAAACAAGAAAATAAGGCCAATAAATAATATAATCAAAACCCAAAAGAGCAAATTATTCCAAATAAAATCTCTTCGGAGTTAAATATTAAAATCAGTAGTAGATTGCTCCTCAACTCTTGAGCCAATTCAATGACAGCGATAAAGTAAAATCAACTATCAAAATGCAACCAAACAAAACCCTAATAAACGAAATGGTATAAATCCACCTCTGATGACCTTTACAGCTTATGAAAAAAAATCAAAAGCAAAAGAGAATTCCAATATAAATACAACAAACCCTACTGAATGCGTTTATCATTATTTATTAATCCCCAGAGAAAAAAAAAAAAAAAAAAAGGAAAACCAAATGGAAACTAGAACAAAAAAAAAAAAAAACAGCAATTAAGATATAAAAATATGATTGCCAAGTTCAGGAATTGGAAAGAAAAATTACCAGAGAGATGCTGTGATTATGCAGCGAGAATTGAGGCGATGCTCACTGGGTTAACAACAAAAATTAAAATTCTTTTGAGATTTTGAAAATTTGTTATTGTAATTTGGGACGAAGGGAGAGATTTGTTTTTGTATGGCCCAACGCAAAATAGAAAATTAGGGATTTCTTTTTTCTAAATAATACTTAGGGATCTAAAGTCAGTTACAAAACACGGGCGCCCTTTTCACACGCGGCTAGTTTACCACGGCAGGCAGGGCAAGTGGCCGCGTTTTAATTTACAAGTACCCTTTTGCTGTGCAAATTATTTATTACAAATTAAATTTTTATTTTTAAAATAATTATTAATTTTTTTTTATAAAAATATAATATTTTATATTTTTAATAATAATCTATATAATTTTATTTTTAATAAAAAAATATAAAAATATATATATCATTAAATTTTATATTTTAAAATAGATTAATTAATAGATTATGTTTATTATTTTTAAATTATTATTTTTATAACTTTGCTTATATTTATGAAAGAAGGGCACTTTATCATTCTATTAAATAGTCATTTTGCATACACATTATGTAAATTATTTATTATTTTTTTTAATAATATAATTTAATATTTTTATTTTTTATAATTTTAAAATTATATTATCCTATTAAATATTATAAGTGTAATTTAAATATTATTAAAATTTTAAATATTTATATAAGTCAAATTAAATTTTTATTTTTTCAATAATTATTAATTATTTTTTCTCAAAAATTATTTTATTATAATGTAATAATATAATATATTTACAATATGATTAAAAGTAATATATCCATAATAACAAATATAACAATAAATATGCTTAAATAATTACTAGTCAATATTTCAGCTCTTAAAGAATTGATGTCACACCTTACCCCTCTGTAAGGCATAACATGATCCCGTAGAATACCTAATGAACTACCGCACTTTACCTACCGATAACTCATTAAGTACCTTACAAGGAATTTTAAAACAATTTTCTTACTTTTGTTAAGTAGTGAGCATTTTCTAATAGGTATTTAAAACATTTAATCAAAATTAAAACTAGTTAATATTTTTTGTCCATTTTATTTTTCCGCAAATTTTATAAAAATTTTGCTAGAGTTCCGTCTGTATTTTGAGAAAACAGTTCTTCAAATACCTGAAAAAAAGCACTTCCAAAAATTTTCTCAACCACTACTTCAATTTCACAATCAATCTCAACAATTTCTTAAATATCAAAATTCAACAGTCAATATTTCTCATTTTCCAAAATTCAATCATCAGTAAAATAATATATATCCATCTCATTCAAATTAAAATAAAACATTTCCATTCATTAAAGACAACAAACTATATATATATATATATGCATCATACTAAAATCTACAGTATGAAAATTCAAACTAAATTTTATTACAACTTTATACAAACTTTGTACAAACTGCTCAAGACTGATTTATATGTCTATACATTTATGTGCAATACATGCATCAAAATAAATATTTACAGGCGGGGTATAAATTATACCCGATAACTTCAAGCTGATAAATCATTAATCCTCAGCAGCTCAGTCTGCTGCTCCTCTAGTCTCTATATCTGCGACAGCAATAAAAGCTATCGTTGAGTACTAAGACTCAGTGATGCACAACATACTAAAATAATCTTTATGCAGAACTTAAATCACATTTATTCGAAAATTTGACTGAATATGAAAAATTAAATACAAATCATGCATTATGAGATTTTAATCCCAAACAATTTCATTTTGAAGTATCAAATCACATTTCATAAAATCCACAGTTAGTTCATGCCATTCGAAACAAATAAAATCTCAATAGCCAAAGGCTAAAGAGAAATCACATCACAAGGCTAGCTAGCTCAAATATATGGATATCCATTCACATTCTCTTCTACTGGCACACCTCAACACTTCTCCAGAGAATGAATCAAAATTCGAAACTAATTATCCCCACTAGTCGTGCTAGTGAGGTGTTCAAATATATGGTCATGACACTGTGGTTTCAAAACTTATCTTAACAACTTGCTAAACATTGTCATTTCAAATATACACAGTAACTTTCACAATTTAAATCAAAACATCATAAATAAGGTCACAATACTTTCAACAATTCAAAGCAAAAGTAAAATGCATACTTCATTCACTTAATCAATGAATTTTAAAGCATAGTGATGTTGTGCACAAACCTCAAGCGAGTCGCCTCTTGGCCTTGACTCGGTTCCTCGGGTTCTTTCCCGGTATTTTTTTCAACTGAAACACACAATTTTATAGTGTTTCAGTACCATAACTTAGCATAAATCCGAAAATAAATTTAACTTCACTTTTACCTAGCTCTAACGTGCTAAACTCGATATTCTTGAAATTTTGTGTTTCAAGTTACTATTTACTATACTATTCAAGTCAAATTTTTGACTTTCTAAGGCTTAATAGGTATGGGAATTCTAACTTCACCCACATACCATATTTTGGTCATTAAATTTGTTGGTTTTGGTTGTTTATTCAAATTCTAAGTCTTTTTAGGCAAATTTGATAATTTTCAGTTTTGGAGTCTAAGGTTACACTGTTCCATTAGTCACTTTTCTGTTGGAATTTGGCAGAACTTTCTTCATAGAAAATGTTTCCTATTGTCTTAAGTTTATTCTCCTTTTTGAATCACTCCAATTGGAGTTTTGTAGCTCAAGTTATAGTCATTTGAACCATGGCTGCTGAATTGGACACAACCTAGAATTCTGGGCAATTTTTGGTGCTGGCAGTTTTGGGTCACCAACTTGGGGTGGCCAAATGACTTGGTTAATGGCATAATTTGGGTTGGTGTTTTTCATGAAAGTTTTAGGTCTATATCTCAATTAACCACTGGTAAATTTCAGGTCATTTTGACTTGCCTAGCTCAAGTTATGGCCAAATGAACAGACACACTGTTCATTTGGTCAGTTTGTACAGAGCAGCCTGCAATTTTCTAACTTTGATCAATTTGTTCACTAGGTTTTAGTCACTTTTTGGGCATGCTTCCTAAATGAAAATTGTGTAATTTAGTGTCTATTTTCATTCCTAATTGGTCTCATACCAATTGGATTTATAAAATTTCATTTTTGGTCCTTCAAAGTTGACTTGGTCATGCTGCCAACAGCATGACCACACTCCCTCCGAATTTGGCTTTGATTCAAACACCTCTAACACTCTTCATAAGGTCTCAAATGACCATTTCCCACTTCACATTAGGTCAAAAACACCATTTACCACTTCCTCACATTTTTAGTCTCTAAACCCTAATGTTCAAAACCCTAATTCACAACCTCATGCATTTAGCTAATTCAAACCATATAAACACAATCTTTCAACTCATTCAAGCATCCTAACATTTTAACTCAATCAAACTCATGCAAATCACCCTCCCCTTCATGTTGGCCGAATTTCAGTTTAGTCTCTCACACATATTTTTATTTCATTTCTTTAGTTTCTAAGCTCATTTAAGTAACTAAACATGCATTTAAAGTTAAAAGTTGAAAGTTAGCATACTAACCTTATTAGGTGTCTTTTCCCTCTTCTTATTTCTACTCATTTCTTCTTCTTTTTTGTAGACAAATGCTAAATCAAAGGTCTAGGTTAAGATTTACTTAAGAACTTTAGGGGAATTCATAGTTAATTTAGGGTTTATGAAGCTTAACTTAAGAGCTCTAATAGAGTTTTGCAATGGTGAGGGAGAGAGAGAATGAGGGCGACACAAGGTGAGGAAGAAGAAGACTTTTGATTGTTTTTTTTTTCTTTTCTTTTCCTTCTTTTATGTCTTATGAAAGACCAAAAATCAATTTAATTAAATATATTAACTATTATTTTTATGGCATCATGCATGATGTCATGCATGATGTCATCACCTTTTTTACTTTTTCATTTCTTTTTTTTTTCTATTTATTTTTCTATTAGTTCTTTAATTTAATTATCGATTCTGAAATTTTCTTTTCTCTGATTTTATTTGACAGTTAGGTCAGGAGTCAGCTCTCGGGGTCAATTGACCAAATTGCCCCTCGCCGGTTCATCCCGGTTTGTAAATAATCCAATATTTCTTCCAACTCCCTGACCTAATTATTTGACTGGTTTAACAGTTCTTTTTCATGATTTTCTCTTTTTCACTGTGTTTATAATGGTCCTAAGGACCGCAGCGTCACATTTTACGGTTCGAAATTTGAGTTTAAAATGATTCGCAGTCCTTCCCGAGAAGGTCACCCATCACTGTGACTCTCGGCTCATTTAACTTCTTATGTTCTGTTCTTCTTATTTATACTTAACCAATTGGTAATTACTAATTATTGGTGTTTATGGCTTCTCTAGTTGTCTTAAGTGTGGTTATAATCTCCTTAATTGTCCGGATCGACACCGATCACTGGAACAGTAAAATATATCAGGCTATATAAATAGAGGTGTTACAATTCTCCCCCCCTTAAAATAAATTTCGTCTCGAAATTTTACCTTGTATCAATATCTGAACAGCTGTGGGTGCTGTCTCCTCATGTCCTCCTCTCGTTCCCAAGTAGCCTCCTGGCCCGAATGATAGCTCCACAGCACTTTTATCAATGGTATCTGTTTGTTTCGTAGCTGCTTCACCTTATAAGCTAGAATCACTATGGGTTCTTCCTCATATGTGAGGTCTGGATTCACTTTAATTTCCTCTACCGGTAGTACATGAGATGGGTCTGATTGATACCTCCTCAACATAGACACATGGAAGACATTATGTATCTTCTCCAACTCTGGAGGTAGTGCCAAACGATATGCTAAAGGACCCACTCTTTCCAGAACCTCATATAGCCCAATGAAACGAGGACTCAGTTTCCCCTTTCTGCCGAATCTCATAATTCTTTTCCAAGGAGAAACTTTGAGGAAAACTTTCTCACCCACTGCATACTCAATATCCTTTCTTTTCAAATCAATGTAGGACTTCTGTCAGTCTGATATAGTCTTAAATCGATCTTTGATCACTCTGATCTTCTCTTTAGTTTGCTGAACAATTTCGGGTCCAATCATCTTTCTTTCACCCACGTCATCCCAACACAATGGGGTTCTACATTTTCTGCCATATAAAGCTTCATATGGAAGCATTCCAATGCTTGACTGGTAGCTGTTGTTGTAAGCAAACTCAATCAAAGGCAAGTGTGTATCCCAACTACCCTCAAATTCAATCACATAAGCTCGTAGCATGTCCTCCAAGATCTGAATTATCCTCTCAGACTGGCCATCTGTCTGTGAGTGGAATGCCGTACTGAAGTTCAATATAGTTTCTAGGGCTCTTTGAAGACTACCCCAGAATCTAGAAGTGAACCTAGGATCTCTGTCTGATACGATGGATACTGGCACTCCATGCAGTCTCACAATCTCATCAATGTACAACTTGGCCAATCTTTCTAAACTATAGTCCATCCGGACTGGCAGAAAATGAGCAGACTTGGTCAGTCTGTCAATAATGACCCAAACTGCATCATGACTCTTCTGTGTCATCGGAAGTCCCATTACAAAATCCATCGTTATTCTCTCCCATTTCCATTTTGGTACTGGTAGTGGATGTAACAACCCAGAGGGTACTTGATGCTCTGCCTTCACTTGCTGACAAGTTAGGCATTTGGATACAAACTCTGCCACATTCCTTTTCATAACCATCCATCAGTAATGTTCCTTTAGCCCTCTATACATTTTTGTGCCACCAAGGTGCATGGCAAAAGGAGACTCATGTGCTTCCTTCAAAATGATCTGCCTCAAATCAACATCATTAGGAACACACATTCTGCCTTGGTGTAGCAGTAGACCATCATCTCTTATTGAGAATTTTGGTTTCTTGCCCTATCGGACTTATTCTATCAGCTTCTAATACTTCTGATCATTCTAAGCAGCCATTCTAATCTGATCAATCAACACTGGCTGTACATGCCATGCAACTGCTGTCTGCCCATCATCATTAATCTCTAAGCTGGCATGCAATGATCTTAACTCATGTACCAAAGACAAAGGAGTAACCCATAGACTCGCCATAGTCTTGTGACTTAAGGCGTCGGCCACATTAGCTTTCCCTGGCTGATAGTCTATCAGACAATCATAGTCTTTTAACAACTCTAACCATCTCCTCTGTCTCAAATTCAGCTCTTTCTGGGTGCCCAAATACTTCAAACTCTTATGATCTGTGTAGATGTAGCACTTCTCTCCATAAAAATAATGTCTCCAGATCTTAAGAGCAAACACAATAGCTGCAAGCTCTAAATCATGTGTTGGATAATTCCTCTCATGCGGTTTCAGCTGGCGTGATGCATAGGCAATGATATTTCGATCTTGCATCAATACACAGCCTAACCCATTGTGAGAAGCATCACTATAAACAGTGTATTCTTTACCCGGGATAGGTAAAGTCAGGACTGGAGCTTCAGTCAAACATTTCTTCAATTCATCAAAACTCTGTTGGCATTTATCCATCCACTGAAATTTTACATCTTTTCAGAGTAGCTTAGTCAATGGAGATGCCAATATGGAAAATCCCTTTACAAATCTACGATAGTATCCAGCTAAACCCAGAAAACTGCGAATCTCTATGACATTTCTGGGTGGCCTCCAATTAAGGACAGCTTCAATCTTACTTGGATCTACCTTGATGCCCTCTTCTGATACAACATGCCCCAAGAAGGATATCTCCTTTAGCCAAAATTCACATTTCGTGTAATGGCCTAGCCCACTAGTGATATTGTCCACTCTGGGCCGAAGCCCTCACGGTTTTAAAACGCGTTAATAGGGGTTAGGAACTTCCATCTTATAAACCCAGCATCTCTCCCGTGTTTTGTCGATGTGGGATTTGCCTAGGGTGTTACAATCCACCCCCCTTATGGGACTCAACGTCCTCGCTGAGGTTTGCCCCACCATCGTTCAAGGTTGCACGCGGAGCAGCTCTGATACCACAAATGTAATGGCCCAGCCCACTAGTGATATTGTCCGCTCTGGGCCGAAGCCCTCACGGTTTTAAAACGAGTCAATAGGGGTTAGGAACCTCCATCTTATAAACCCAGCATCTCTCCCGTGTTTTGTCGATGTGGGATTTGCCTAGGGTGTTACATTTCGACAATTTGGCGTATAGCTGTTTCTCCCTCAAAGTCTGCAGTACAATCCACAGATGTCTATCATGCTCTTCTGCATTCCTCGAATAGACCAATATATCATCAATGAATACCACCACAAACTGGTCGAGGTATGGTCTGAAGATAGTGTTCATCAGATCCATAAAAGCAGCTGGAGCATTAGTTAACCCGAATGGCATAACCAAAAACTCATAATGGCCATAACAGGTTCTGAAGGCAGTTTTAGAAATACTCTGATCTTGTACTTTCAGCTGATAATAACCTAATCTCAGGTCAATTTTGGAGAACACAACTGCACCCCTCAACTAATCAAACAAGTCATCAATGCGGGGTAATGGATATCTATTCTTTATTGTCATCTTATTCAATTGCCGGTAGTCAATACATAAATGGAGAGTGCCATCCTTCTTCTTAACAAACAACACTGGCGCTCCCCAAGGTGACACACTAGGGCGGATAAAGCTCTTGTCAAGCAATTCTTGCAACTGCACTTTCAACTCTTTCAATTCTGCAGGTGCCATTCTATATGGTGTTATGGACCCCCACACCAGGCATAACATCAATTTCAAACTGCACCTCTCTTTCTGGAGGTAATCTTGGTAATTCATCAGGAAATACATCCGAAAAGTCATATACCGTAGGGATGTCCCTTAGTGTTGGACTCCCCACTTGGGTGTCTATCACATGTGCCAAGTATGCTTCACACCCCTTTCTAATCATCCTTCTAGCTAGTGCAGCCGAAATGATGTTTAATGGCAGTAAATGTCTCTCCCCATGTATTACCACATCACCGTATAGAGGGAGACCAAAAGTGACTGTCTTCAGTCTACAGTCAATCATGGCGTGATGCCTGGCTAACTAATCTATGCCCAAGATAATATCATACTTTCTGAAGGACATTTCAATCAAATCTGACAGAAAAACATGTCCTTGGATCACCAAAGGACAGTCTCTATAAATTCTATTGACCCGAACCTCTTGTCCTAATGGACTAGTTACTAGCAGTTCAAAACCCATTTGCAAACTTGGAACAACAAGTGAACTGACTATGCTAGCACTAACATATGAATGGGTTGAACCCGGATCAAATAATACAAATACTTCTTGATCAGAGATAAAGAATGTACCATCTACCACATCGGAAGTCTCAGCCTCTTCTAGCTGTCTCATCGTGTAAACTCTGGCTGAAGCACTTCCTTGTGTTGATTGACCAACTGTGCCCTGACTGCCTGAAGCAGTGTGTCTACCTCTGCCTCTTCCTCTGCCAACTGACTGTGAACCTCTGGGAGCAGGACTCTGAAGAGATCCCTCAGCAGTAGTAGGAGCTAGACCATATCTTGGAAACGGAGCACTAGTGCAGTCTTTAGCTATATGGCCCTTACCTCCACAGTTAAAACAGGCTCCAGTGGCCCAATAGCATTCCCCCCCATGAATCTTGCCACAAGTCTCACAGGGGCGGGCAGAATGTGAACCCCTGCTCGACTGCTAACCAGACCTAGGGGGTCTCTGTCCATAAAACCTGCCCCTACCAAATCTTCCACCTCGACCCCTGTTGGGTCCACTAAATTTCTTCTTCTTTCCAGAGGTACCACCAGAACTCTGTTCAACTGATTTTTCCCCCTTGTCTTTTTCTGATTTCTCAACTTTCTCTGATTTTTCTTTCACTAGGGTTGCTTCTGATTCTATTCTTTCCAACTCAAGTGCTTGAGACATGAGCTCTGAGAAGTTGTTGTGTCTGAATCCCACAACTTGCATCCTTATACTGGGCTTCAAACTAGTCTCAAATCTCTTGCACCTTGCCTTGCTGGTGGAAAGGAGACTCCCAGCATAATGACTTAAGCGGGAGAACTCCCTCTCATACTCTGCCACTGATCTATTCCCTTGTTTCAAACTCAAAAATTCTTGCAGTTTCTGATCAACATATACATCTGGGATGTATTTCTGTCTGAATTTTCTAATGAAGTCATCCCAGGTCAGCACTGGTGGTTCAGCCAAGCTGTAGGGGATGGTCTTCCACCAATCATACGCATCTCCTTGCAGTAGCGACACAGAATACTCAAACTTCAATTCCTCTTAGCAGTGCAGCTTCTTAAATACTCTGTCCATTCTTTCAAGCCATTGCTCTGCCTCTAAAGGGTCCACTGTACCCTTAAATTCGGCAGCCTCATACTTCAATAATTTATCATACTGTCTGGCTGGAGGCAGTGGTTGTGCCACAGGTGTCTGAGGTGGAGCTTGAACAGGCATACCCCCAGCCATTTGTTGAAACATCACAGCCATCTGCTGTGCGAACTGTGTAGGAAACTACAGCATTTGCAGGGCTGGTGCTACAGATCCACTAACATTCTGCAAAGCTGGGGCTTCCTCTTGTGCCTCAGCTTCAACAGACTGCTCAACTGAGCGATCCCCTTCTTCCATTTCAGTCTGAAGTTAGGGTATCTCCTGAACAAGTAACACAAGGAGATTTCCCTCCGTTAGTTCATATTCATGATGTAAAGCACTGTATGTAATAATTATGGACATTGAGCAGTTGTACTTAACAACAAAGACACAAATTCTCAAGTTAAAACATACTTCAAAAATTTTGCTCTAATACCACTAAAACATGTTACACCTTACCCCTCTGTAAGGCATAACATGATCCCATAGAATACCTAATGAACTACCGCACTTCACCTATCGATAACTCATTAAGTACCCTACAAGGGATTTTAAAACAATTTTCTTACTTTTGTTAAGTGGTGAGCATTTTCTAATAGGTATTTAAAACATTTAATTAAAATTAAAACTAGTTAATATTTTTGGTCCATTTTATTTCTCCACAAATTTTATAAAAATTTTGCCAGAGTTCCATCTGTATTTTGAGAAAACAGTTCTTCAAATACCTGAAAAAAAGCACTTCCAAAAATTTTCTCAACCACTACTTCAATTTCACAATCAATCTCAACAATTTCTCAAATCTCATAATTCAACAGTCAATATTTCTCATTTTCCAAAATTCAATCATCAGTAAAATAATATCTATCAATCTCATTCAAATTAAAATAAAACATTTCCATTCATTAAAGACAACAAACTATATATATATATATATATATATATACATCATACTAAAATCTACAGTATGAAAATTCAAACTAAATTTTATTACAACTTTATACAAACTTTGTACAAATTGCTCAAGACCGATTTATATGTTCATACATTTATGTGCAATACATGCATCAAAATAAATATTTACAGGCGGGGTATAAATTATACCCGATAACTTCAAGCTGATAAATCCTTAATCCTCAGCAGCTCAGTCTGCTGCTCCTCTAGTCTCTATATCTACGACAGCAATAAAAACTATCGCTGAGTACTAAGACTCAGTGGTGCACAACATACTAAAATAATCTTTATGCAGAACTTAAATCACATTTATTCGAAAATTTGACTGAACAAGAAAAATTAAATACAAATCATGCATTATGAGATTTTAATCCCAAACAATTTCATTTTGAAGTATCAAATCACATTTCATAAAACCCACAGTTAGTTCATGCCATTCAAAACAAATAGAATCTTAATAGCCAGAGGCTAAAGAGAAATCACATCACAAGACTAGCTAGCTCAAATATATGGATATCCATTCACATCCTCTTCTACTGGCACACCTCAACATTTCTCCAGAGAAGGAATCAAAATTCAAAACAAATTACCCCATCTAGTCGTGCTAGTGAGGTGTTCAAATATATGGTCATGACACTGTGGTTTCAAAACTTATCTTAACAATTTGCTAAACATTGTCATTTCAAATATACACAGTAACTTTCACAATTTAAATCAAAACATCATAAATAAGGTTACAATACTTTCAACAATTCAAAGCAAAAGTAAAATGCATATTTCATTCACTTAATCAATGAATTTTAAAGCATCGTGATGTTGTGCACAAACCTCAAGCAAGTCGCCTTTTGGCCTTGACTCGGTTCCTCGGGTTCTTTTCCGGTATTCTTTTCAACTGAAACACATAATTTTATAGTGTTTCAATACCATAACTTAGCATAAATCCGAAAATAAATTTAACTTCTCTTTTACCTAGCTCTAACGTGCTAAACTCGACGTTCTTAAAATTTTGTGTTTCGGGTTATTATTCACTGCACTATTCAAGTCAAATTGTTGACTTTCTAAGGCTTAATAGGTATGGGAATTCCAACTTCACTCACATACCACATTTTGGTCATTAAATTTATTGGTTTTGGTTTTTTATTCAATTTCTAAGTCTTTTTAGGCAAATTTGATAATTTTCAGTTTTGGAGTCTAAGGTTGCACTGTTCCATTGGTCACTTTTCTGTTGGAATTTGGTAGAACTTCCTTCATAGAAAATGTTTCCCATTGTCTTAAGTTTATTCTCCTTTTTGAATCACTCCAATTGGAGTTTTGTAGCTCAAGTTATAGCCATTTGAACCATGGCTGCCGGATTAGACATAACCCAGAATTCTGGGCAATTTTTGGTGCTGACAGTTTTGGGTCACCAACTTGGGGTGGCCAAATAACTTGGTTAATGGCATTATTTGGGTTGGTTTCTTCATGAAAGTTTTAGGTCTATATCTCAACTAATCACTGGTAAAATTTCAGGTCATTTTGCCCTTCCTAGCTCAAGTTATGGCCAAATGAACTGTTCATTTGGTCAGTTTGTACAGAGCAGCCTGCAATTTTCTAACTTTGGTCAATTTGTTTACTAGGTTTTAGTCACTTTTTGGGCATGCTTCCTACATGAAAATTGTGTCATTTATTGTCTATTTTCATTCCCAATTGGTCTCATACCAATTGGACTTGTAAAATTTCACTTTTGGTCCTTCAAAGTTGACTTGGTCATGCTGCCAGTAACATGACCACACTCCCTCTAAATTTGGCTTTGATTCAAACACCTCTAACGCTCTTCATAAGGTCTCAAATGACCATTTCCCACTTCACATTAGGTCAAAAATACCATTTACTACTTTCTCACATTTTTTGTCTATAAACCCTAATGTTCAAAACCCTAATTCACAACCTCATGCATTTAGCTAATTCAAAGCATATAAACACAATCTTTCAACTCATTCAAGCATCCTAATATGTTTAACTCAATCAAACTCATGCAAATCACCCTCCCTTTCATGCTGGCCGAATTTCAGTTTAGTCCCTCACACATATTTTTATTTCATTTCTTTAGTTTCTAAGCTCATTTAAGTAACTAAACATGCATTTAAAGTAAAAAGTTGAAAGTTAGCATACTAACCTTATTAGGTGTCTTTTCCCTCTTCTTATTTCTCCTCCTTTCTTCTTCTTTTTGTAGACAATAGCTAAATCAAAGGTCTAGGTTAAGATTTACTTAAGGACTTTAAGGGAATTCATGGTTAATTTAAGGTGTATGAAGCTTGACTTAAGAGCTCTAATGGAGTTTTGCAATGGTGAGGAAGAGAGAGAATGAGGGCGGCACAAGGTGAGGAAGAAGAAGACTTTTGGTTTTTTTTTTCTTTTCTTTTCCTTCTTTTATGTCTTATGAAAGACCAAAAATCAATTTAATAAATATATTAACTATTATTTTTATGGCATCATGCATGATGTCATTGTGACACCCCTTACTCGTCTACAGTATATCCGAGTAAGATATGTCACACGGTATACCGGAACACTCTATTTTATCTCAATCATTTTTATTCTTCCTTAATTTATTTTTATCATAGTTTTGAATATAATTTATGAAATATAATTCATTTAAGTCATTTATTGAAATTATAATTTATTTGAGGTTCCGAAAATTTTATAGAAAATCCGGCAGAGTACCGGCTAAAAATGGAAAAAAAAGTTTTTCGGAACCTGTGAAAAACACTTCCAATAATCATTTCCAATCAATCCCAAACTCCATTTGTAACACTCATCATCCGACTACAGTGTAGCCAAGTAAGGCATCCTACAATCGGTGCCGGAGCACCCTAACTTATCTTACTTTATTTTTTTTTTAAATAATTTTGAATTCATTTAATTTAATATCAATTATTTTTCGACGGAGAAACCAACGGAGTTTCCCCTATTTTATTATCGTTCGGCGTATTTCAATATTCACCTGTTTGAAATTCAACAATATTTCCAAAATAAAATCTTATCCATGCTAATCATAATTATCTCATCAATCATCCTCATAATTTTCTCATATTTCAAATCTCATTTATACATTTCAATTTCATAATTATTTTCATACATTTCATTCATACTCAATTCATATGTAAACATTCTTAAATTACATAAGCAAAATTTTCAAATTTCCTTAATTTACATAATTTACAAAATAATTACAAAATTTCATAATTTACATAATATATAAATTAATTACATATGAAAAAGCTAATTAATTAATTTACATCGCATTCCTATTAATTACCTGTTCATAATCTACATTATAATACAATATCTAGCATTTTAAAGAAAATACCAAATATGATCTATATGGGCCCTATCTACATGCATTGCTGAGGAGGTGACAAACTTTGAATACTTCAGACACTTCTGCAGATCAGAACTCCCAAAATTCCCAGTCAAACGTCCATTGGGTTCTAGCATAATAAAATGCTTGAAGGAAACAATTCCATCGCGCTAAGCATTGCTGCTTAGTGGTGCAATAATATAACAAGGAAATAATATACAAATAAAGATAGAAATAAAACATAATTTAAATAATTAAGATTTATTTATACTTCACATGCGGTTTCTAAAATTTAATATATTTTATCCTAATTTAGTCTTCTTTGAAAGTGTTTATTTCGCCAATGTACAGTAATAATGTACAAAGAAAAATGATATGAAAATAATAAATTTATGCTTATATTATTATATAAGTCACATTTGTAATATTTATTTATGTTATAATTTTCTTTGCTAATCTTTTAGCATTTTCTCTATACTTGCTAGGTTGTCTCAGATTGTTTCATAATAAGTAAATTTTGATATCGGTCCAGTTCATTTCGATTCTTTCTAATAAATAACTATTCTAATTTATTTTAGGTCATCTTACTCATTTATTTAATTTCTAATATTTTTTTATTACTAATATTCTTAACTTATTTCAATAAATTTCACTGCCCAAGTAACCTATAACAGGCTGGCTAAACTGGATAACGGGTCGTTGGCACTGGACACCGCGGTGCCTCGGGCCGTCATACCATGGGACGCAGAACGTCAATCACGTATGCAGTCAGTATGGCTAAAAAGCCATGATAACACATAATCGGGCATAAAAGCCATGAATACAGGCATAAAGCCATGAATACGGGCATAAAGCCTTTCGCAGTACTGTTAAAACAATACCCTATTGGCATGCCAAACTATCCAATCTGACACACATGTCTAGGCAATACAAGGGCACATAATATTATTAAATATTAATATATTGTGTTTTATGAGTTTATTATTTCATGATAAATTTCATAATTTATACATTCATCATAATATTCATACATTCCTTACATCATTCATATTGATCACAATTCATAACAATGGTGTTCATATACCATTGTACTCAAAATGTTCTTCCTTTCTCTTATAAAGAAAACTAATGTTCCATTCATATTTTTATGTGATTCATTTATTCATTACAATATTTATATGGATTCATAACTCATACAAGGTGTTATTATCTTATTTGTAATGGAAATATAAGTCCTAATGTAAACCTCATCCCATTTATACTCAACAATCCATCTAGGTTAATGTCATTTCATATTCAAGTGGTATTACTTATGTTTTATTAGACCTACTAATAATGGGAATAAATCTTAACTATATAATCACATAACTTAAATGTTCATTAAGTCATTTAGGTGAATTACTATTCCTATTCCAAGTAATCCATGAATGTTTCATGGATTCCAAATTTCATACCTTAATTTCCTCTACCAATTTAGTTATTATACTTTGTGTCTTTGTATTACTATTCACATTACTATTCACTCAAATTGTTGACCTTTTAATACATAATAAATTTATTGAACCTAAGTTCACCAAGATACCACATTTTGCATTTTATTTTTGTTGGTATTGATTTCCAATACCATTTCAAAGCTTATCTTATGTTATTTAAAATTTTCAGATTTCATGCCCTAGGATTACTGCTCTATTAGTCATTTTTGCAGTGGGAATTTGGAAAAATGTTCAACATGAAAGTTGTTCCTTATTTTGTCTAGTTGAATTTCATTTTTTGAATCACTCCATTTGGAGTTTTGTAGCTCAAGTTATGGCCTAAAAACCATGACTGGCCGGATTGGGTAGAACCCAAAATTCTGGGTAAAATTGTTTCTGCCAGATTTGGTAACTCAAGTTTGGTTGGCAGTTTGACTAGGTTATGGTCATAATTTGGGTCAGGTTTCTTCATAAAAGTTGTTGGTCTATATCTCAACTTATTATTGGTAAAATTTCAGATCAATTGGACCTTGTTACATTGAGTTATGGCCAAATGACCAAATACTGTTCATTTGGTCATTTTGCCCAGGCAGATTGCAGGTCACCCGGATTAGGGCAAATTTTTGGTCAAGTTGGTTTGGTTTTCTGGGCATGGTTTCTTCACCAAAGTTGTGCCATTATGTGTCTAGTATCACCTCCAATTGGCCTCATACCAATTGGAGTCACATAACCTCAGTTATAGGTCAAACAATACCCTGGACTCATAGGTCCAAATTTCCTGCATAAGAGAAGCACTCCCAATTTTCAATTTCACCCAACTTCCAAACTTCAATTCACATTGATAACACTTCTAATAGTCAATAATCAACCTCAACATCATCAAATTTAAGTCACAACACAAAATTCCATATTTGAGCAAACCCTAAATCAACTTGCAATAATTTTAAATTCCAAGAGAATTTCTAGCACTAACCTTATTTTTCTAGCTTCAAGCAACCTTCAATCACCCTTCACTTCAATCAAACTCCACTTCCCCCTTGTATTCCACTTCTGGCCAGATTTCTCACTTAGAAATTTGGTGTGTTTTCTTCACTTTAAGGCTGGATATGAAGTTCCCTCAAGGTTTCCAACAATTTTGGTGAAGAGAGGGTGGTGGTTTGAAAGCTTGGAATGGTGGATCTATGGTGAAAATGAAGAAAATTGAGAGAGAATGGTGAGGAGGAATTGGGACGGCAGATTTTGCTGGAGAAGAAGGTAGCTTTTTCCCATTTTAAATTCATTTTTATCCATTTTTATTAGTTTGTCAAATGGTGATTGGGTGGAGGCATTGTTAATGACATCATGTGATGTCATAATTCCCAATTTCTTTCATTTTCTTTTTCTTTTCTTCTCTACTCATTTTCAATTTAATTTTTAGTAATATTTATTCATATTTTAGATCATAATAATTATTTACTTAACTGGACAAGTCGGCCAAAAATCATCTCTGAAGACGAAATGACCAAAATGCCCTTCGTTTGGCTTAACAGACTAAAATTGTCTGTACCGATTGAAAAATTTTTCTAAACCTTTTCTTGGCATTTTAATGTCATAGAAACCTCAATGACTCTTCTCTGGAGTCTCAAAAATTATTTTATGAATTTTCTCCCTAGTCTAGGGCTCCTAGTTGCGAGAACCGCAACTTCCCACTAGGTTACCCATCGCTAGGGCACCGGCTCATTTAACTTGGTTGTATTTTATTTCTAAAATTTTTTCTAAATTTTTCTTATTAATATTTGAGTTATTTATGACTCCTCACTCTAGTCTAATTATTTTTCCAAACGTTCTAACTGTCCGGACCGACACCAGTCACCGAAACAGTAGAATGTACGTAATTGCTACAGTGAGGGTGTTACAGTCATGCATGATGTCATCACCTTTTTAACTTTTTCATTTCCTTTTTTTTCTATTTATTTTTCTATTAGTTCTTTAATTTAATTCTCGATTCCAAAATTTTCTTTTCTCCGATTTTATTTGACAGTTAGGTCAGGAGTCAGCTCTCGAGGTCAATTGACCAAATTGCCCCTCGCCGGTTCATCCCGGTTTGCAAATAATCTAATATTTCTTTCGGCTCCCTGATCTAATTATTTGACTGACTTAACAGTTTTTTTTTGTGATTTTCTCTTTTTCACTGTGTTTATAATGGTCCTAAGGACTGCAGTGTCACATTTTATGGTTCGAAATTTGAGTTTAAAATAACTTCGCAGTCCTTCCCGAGAAGGTCACCCATCGTTGTGACTCTCGACTTGTTTAACTTCTTATGTTCTGTTCTTCTTATTTATACTTAATCAATTGACAATTACTAATTATTGATGTTTATGGCTTCTCTAATTGTCTTAAGTGTGGTTCTAATCTCCTTAATTATCTAGATCGATACTGGTCATCGAAACAGTAAAATATACCAGGCTATACAAATAGGGGTGTTACAATTGAACCATTGAATTTGGGATATATAAAAATTGTCATTACTTTTCTTTTCAATAGTAAATTTTCAAGAAATTGCTCATATAATTAGACCCCAAATACAAAAAGAGAAAATTATTACTATTCATTATATATATATACTCTTCTATAAATATAAATTATGTGATAAGATTTGTTAGCATTATCTAAAGGTATTTGATTTACAAATGGCATAATTTTATGGTTACACATGATTACATTTAGATTATCCTATCATTGAGATTAATCAATACTTTTAAATAAAATTATTATTTTTTAATTTTCTCTATTATGTAACTAATGTAAGTACAAATTATATGGTAAGGTTTGTTAGTCTCCTCTAAAGTTATTTAATTTACAAATGATAAAATTTTATAGCCGGAGATGATTATATTTAGATTAATAGTGAAAATTTTAAATTAATTTTAATATTATTAAATTAAAATTAAATTATTATTTTTTTAATTGTATCAAATATGTCACGTGTCAATAAATAATGAAAACACTTATCAAATTGTGGCTAATACTTTATGAGTCTTAATATACATATAGTAATTATCCGTGTAAATACATGTGACTATTAATAATATTAATTTATAATTTTATTTTTATCTCTCAAAATTTTTAAAGATTTCATAATATAAATAATTATAATTTATTTATATATAATATAAATATAAATACAGGTAATTAATATATATTAATATAATATATTATAAATTATTTTATAATAATAATAATTACTTATTGTAGTATTAATATATAATTATTAAATAATATATAATTTGTATATGATAAAGTATGCTACATGACAATGCTATGCAAGATAAAATCACTTGACAAACTCTTGAAAATAACTATGAAAGAGAACCCGCATGACAATATTATGGAAAGACTTTCAACTTTATATATATATATATATATATATATATATATATATATATATATATATAACTTGACGACTTTTAATCAATATTTAAACAAAAAATTATATAAAATTAGATAAGGAGATTAAATAATTAAATTTAAAACAATAAAATTACAATAATTAAATGTGTTTAGTTTAACTTATAAAAATTATTGTGCTTCTAAATATTTAAAATTTTAAGTAAATACGTATTTAATTAAAGTATTTATAAGTAATTAATAAATGGTTAACGCGTTTGATAAAAAAGTGGCTTATAAACATATTTATTATAAAAATAATTAAAAATTTATCAATTTTTTTAAATAAAATATCAACTCAATATTTTATTATAATACTATTAAAATAAATTTCAATCATATTCTAATATAATTTAATATTAAATAAATATATATTTTGTAGATTAATATTCTATTAAAATTAATAAAAAATAATTTTTAAATTTATTAAAATTAATGTAATAATTTATTTAAATTATTACAGGAAATTTAATTTTTTAACACTAATATGATAATAAAATATAATAAAAATATATAGTGAAATTATAAAATTAAAAAAGAACAATACAGTAAAACACTTTGTCAAATTAACTTATAAATACAAAAATTGTAAAGTTCCTCTTATCTTTTTCCCCTTTTTTTTTATAATTATAACTTATAAATTCTAAAAATAGAGTAATTATTATACGCGATCACTCAACTTTATGAATATTTTCATAAAGCTCACTTAATTTTAATTTAATTTTATAAAAGTTACTATAATCGGAAAACAAAGATTTTCATGTCAACATACCAATTTGTCAATTATTTAATAAATAAAATTACTTAACTAGTAGTTGCTTACAGAGAAGAAACAAAGAAAGAGAAGGGGTTTGACGGTAAAGGGTAGTTAGATGTGTTTTATGTATCTTATTTTCTTTTATTTTTAGAAATCAATAAAATAAAATATTTTATAAAATAAAATATCTTACTTTATTGATTTCTAAAAAAAAATAAAAATAAGATACATAAAACACATCTAGACAATTCAGTAATTAACATGATCATTATAGTGAATTTTATGAAATCATATTAAAATTTGATGAGTTTTATGAAATAAATTAAAATTTAGTAATTTTTGTGAAAACACTTTTAAGTGATTGTATGTGATATTTACCCCTTAAAAAATATCATAAATAAATAAGTTAACTTAAACTTATGACTTATAAAAAATATCATCCACAAAAATTTAAAATTAAAAAAATATATTTTTTTATTTCAAAGATGAGAATTAACCAAAGAGAAATTAATAAAATTAAATTTTTATAAAATTCTAATTTCAAAATATGGGATTTATGTTTTGATTTTAATTTGATTCATTTTTAATATTTTGGTTTTGGTTTAATCTAATTCAGTTTCAATTCGAAATAATTACTTATCATAAAAAAATTATACTTAATTATCATATAAGTTTTAAAATTAATTATTAATTATACAGAGTAATTACTAATTAGTTAATATATTTATATACTTATAATTAAGAACTACACAATAATTTAGTATATTTATAATTAAAATTATTTAAAAAAATATAAAAGATAATATTAGATTATATATAATTCATAATTATAATATATATTATAATCTTAATTGCATATAATTAATATAATTATATTAAAAGTAATATATTTAAAAATCATAATAAATACAAATTTAATTAATCAATTCCGTATAATTTTTATTGAATAATTAGAAAATAAATTAAAATAATAAAATAAATTTGATTCAGTAAATTTTGGATTGATATATTAACGATTCTTCAATTTAATATGAGAATTACAAAAATCATGCACACCTCCAAATTCATAAGCAGACCGTTGATCACTAGCGCAAGTGGCTTTATTTTATTTACGCAAAAAAAAAATAATTTATTAGAAATAAAGCTTGCCCATTTTCCAGTAGGCTATGAATCTCATTGAATGAAAAGTCCCAGAAGACTCCACGGCCTATTAACAAGCAGGACTAACTACACCATGAGCGCGCCGATCCCCCAACCTCCCCCCTCGGCAACCCAATTAATAATTAAAAAACAATTTTTTTTTTTTTTGCTTAGATTAGTTTTCTATTTTTTGTTCTATTAATTGACGGGGAGAAGAAAGCCAACTGGCACAATTGAAGGGAGTCAGTCTCTCTCTATTAGTTTTACTTAAAATATAAAACAATATTTTATTAGTTAAAATATAGTTGAATTGTATAAATATAAATCAAGAATTCTCATTCTATCCATAGCAAATTCCTGACCTGTATATAAACCAAATGTTTGTAACCGAAAAGCAAATATGCCTTTCTGTCCAACCAAATCCTTAAAAGATACCTAACACCAACCCCAATCACAAGTAATCAATAGCTTAATCTTGAATTATTATTATTAACAGCAGCAGCAGCAGCAGGAGAAAGAAAGAAACCATATGTATTTGTACTTCCACTAAAAAATGATAATGAAAAGCAAGAATAACAAAAGATCATTTAATAGAAACTAATAAAGTCTCAGTTGAAATCACACTTTCGTCGAATCACAACTCCAAATTGAGCTCTCTCATCCTTATCAGAAGCATGCGTCTAGCAGGCAGCAACAGCACAGAGCAGCCAAACTGCACACGTCAACATCATAATTAGACAAAGAAATCAAAACATATTATCACCCACTAATTCAATATATAAAAAAATCTTTTTTTTTTTTTTTGGGTTGGGGGGAGTGGGTTTCCAACTCAAAAGTTGAAAGAATATACAGGTTGGCGTTTGCTTAAACAGCCTAAAGACAAACTCAAACTGTGATTGCCTTGCTTGGAAGGAAAGGATACACTTTACCGCTTAACATATCTAACCTATTAAGTTAAGACCATAGTTTTGAAACCTAAACCGACCCGATCGATTTAATCTGAAAGTAAAAAAATGGGGCCTATAATCAATTGGAATTATCTTTAAAAATAAAAAATGATAAAATTTGGTCATACTCATCGAACTTAAAGAAATCAACCTGATCACGGTTCATAAGAGTCAACTGGGTTTTAATTTCTTTTTTTTTTTATACAAAAACGACGTCGTGTTATACATGCACGTAACTTTACACTCTGATTTTCACCATTAGATTTTCCATGCATTCAACCCTGATATAAAATGCATTCAATGCTAGAGACCCTTGTTGTCTACAAATTTGCTTTTGCTACCAACTAGTTTTGAGACAAAAATGACCTCATCATAACAATGTCCTAATTACCAAAACACCCCTCCTCAATTACCCAAAAATATAGAGGGCAATCTAGGTAATTAACTTGATCCAAACCACTCCCGCTTTCGTAGCCAACCGTCAATCGACACGGACATCTCATGAAACGTTCCGTGCTTCTCACATCAATTTGCTAATATATATATATATATTAAAAAAAAAAGGTTCGTTGAATTTATTCTTAGGTTAAGGGAGTTGGTTGAGTTGATCCAACACAGGCTGCTTATCGCAAATCTGTATCATATAAACTTGGAAGAGAGAGAGAGAGAGAGAGAGAGAGAGAGAGGAGGGGGGGCGCATACCAGCCTTCCAAACAGCCAGGGCCGCTACTCTGTTTAGGGGGCGGCTGGGCGTACTGTGGGGCATAAGCAGGAGGAGGAGGACCATATCCCGGTGGTGGATATCCCTGTGGAGGATATGCCGGTGGAGGATAAGCATCTTTGGGATACCCTTCTGGTGGATAACCTATATCAAGAAATCAATTCATATACGGAAATTAGAACCAAAACCTCATCAATAATAACATCAGATCTAATTGATCCCATCAAGTAATCCAACACTAACAAAAACAAAACAAAACCCTCAACTTCCTAACAACTTAAGAACAAGAACACCACAAAAAATTGGAAAATAAAGAAAAAGAATCAACTAAAACTAGTGAAACAAGAGACCCAAAATCTTTAATGCAAGAAGAAGAAAGAATTGAAAGTGGCTTTACCTTGAGGAGGTGGGACACCGACAGGAGGCTGTTGCTGGTTGTAATAGCTCATTTTCTTTTGTTTTTTTGGCTTCTGGTGATGAAGAAGAACAAGAACAAGGAAAAGAAGAAGATGGGAGAGGGGTTTTGGTAGACAAGAGATCTAATTATGCTGCCTTCCCTTGTATGCGAAGACTTTGAGAAATGATGACAAGGAGAGGTTTGGTAGTGAGTATTTTTATAAGTAAAAAAAAGGAAAGACTGGTTTTTACAGAGACAACGAAGGACTAAGGGAGTTGTAACCTATGAAGGTTTAGGTGAAAATTTTCCAAGAATATATATATTATTTGATTATTTATTTATTCAATTTTACATTTTGATGGTGACATGTCAGCAATCGGTTGGATGCGCATGACGTGGCAGCAACTATTTCCTTTTAAAAAAATAATTATTGAGGTTTTAATATTTAACTAATTTTGGCAAACACGCGTCCCAGAAAACTCCGTTTGTTTTCCAACTCTGAATCGACAGCCTGGAATAATCTAAAACGAGGCCGTTTGTTGCTTATTGTTGGATAATAACATACTATATATTAAAAATATATAAAAAAAATTCTTTTTTAAAGAAAGTAAATATATTTTTAGGAAATTTTAAAATAAAAAAAAAAGGATTGAGTGAATAATTTGTTACGTCCGTTTATGGATGAGGACAAATTCAGCTCTTAAAATACTTTGAAATTTGTGATTTTCTAATGATTATATATTTTAAAATTTGTAGAATCCTTAGTGGAGAAGGAAGAAGGATGAGAGAAGGTGATCAGAACCCGCGTGCAATAACGGATATCCGATCCTCTTAAGGAAAAAACAAATAAATAGAAGCTGTAGGCCCCACTCATATTATATTTTAAATTTTTTTAATTATTATTAAAAATTAAAATTTCTTTAAATTTAAAATTTTTAATTTATTTATTTTTAATTTTAATTAAATATACAATTTTGTAAGGTATAACTAACTAAAATAAAAAATTAATAAAAATATTAAAAATTAAAAATATTATTTATTTATCTATTATTTTTAAAAATATAAAAAAATATATTTATAGTAACATATATATAATTTATCATGCATAACGTACTGATCCATATAAATTTATTATTTATATTAATTAGCAATAAAAATATACATAGTAAATAATTTTTATAATCAGTGTCCTCTAAAAAGTATTGTTGCTAATCTTTTAACGATAAAAAATTTATTGATAAATTTTTTAAAATTTTAATTCTATATTATTCTATATTGTTTTTAATAGCTTTTAGTGAAAAAATATTTATCACTAAATACCTAATAATTTTATTTTTTAATATTATAATAATTAATAGAAATTAAAATTTTAATATTATTTCAATTATAATTCTACTTTATACTAAAAAATATATTATAATTTTTAATATAATAATCATATAAGTATTATTAATTTATTAAAAATTATTTAATTTATTTTAATCAAATTAACAAGTAAATATATGTATATATATTTAATTAAAAAAATTTATCATTAACTATATATTAAAATTAAAAATTTGAATTTTTAATAAATTCAAGTAAATGAACTATATTATTGGTGTAAATTTATATATATTTTTTAATTACTTATATTGATAAAAATATAAATTTATTCAAACTTAAAATTTATTTTTATATATAAACAAATTTTATTTATTTCATTTTCAATAAGAATAAAAATAAATAATTTTATATTTTTAAATTATTATTTAATATAATAAATTAAAGAATAATTTGTGTTCAACACTTTAACGAAATTATTATAATTATATTTTAATTTTGACTAATTTAGGTAAATATAATAAAACTAAATTAATTTCAGTAAATTGAATGAAACTAACACTAATTTCATAATTTTAATAAAATCAACTAAAATTTAAATAAAATTAAAAAGATGCTTAGAATTTTTTTAATTAATTAGTTTTATTTTCAAATTAATTTTATTTTTTACATTAATAAAATATTAAAATTTATAAATATATTAAAAATTAAAAAAATACTATTCATAAAAATTATTTAGTCTTTATTAAGATAATTAATTGTTTAAAATAAAAATAAATTTTAATGTTATATTAAAATATAATTAAAAAACATGATCAAATTTAAATGTTTATTTATTTTAAATATTTATCTATTTATATTGATATTATTATTTAATGGCAAATGACTAAAAAAATCAAAACTTTTTTACATTTCTTTAATTTTATCAATTTAACCTCAAATTTTGATATTAGTTTCAAATTTAAAAATTTGCCTAATTAGATTACTTAATTGAGAAAAACAATTTAAATATTTACATACATTATTAATATAAGCCAATTTTTTTATTTTTATATTAATTTTAATAGTTATTGTCAAATTGATATAAAATATTATTTTAATTAATTTATCTATTGTTTTAAAAATTGTAATTATATTTATTTTGATTTTATTATTTGTTCATACTTTTTTTAAATATTTTATTTTTTTTATTAAATTTGAAATAAAATGATAGGATAGATGTGAATTAAGAGTATAAGAAAAAGAAAGAGGGAAAAATTTAAAAATTCTAGATATATTATTTGTCTATTATTTTTTATCACCGTGAAGTTTGTTAAAATTAATAAAAATATTAAAATTATTGAACATGTTAATAAAATTAAAAGGAGCAGCTAAAATTAATAATAAAAAAATTGAATTATTTTTACTAATTAATTAATGAGTTAATTGTTTTTAATTAAATTTATTATTAAAATTGAAAACATTAGAAAAGGTTTATGACTAAAATGATATAAGTAAAATTTTTTACTAAAATTGATAATTGACATAAAAAATTTTATTTTTGTTATCTTTTAGTGCTTGTTTGGTTTAATTTTATGGTAAAATTTATTTCATTTTGTAAATAAATTTCATGATAGAATTCATTTACAAATGAATTCTTTGTTTAATATATTTTATATTAAATATAGAATTCATCTCAAATGGAATGAATTTTATATTTGGAATAAATAAAATAAAATTAAATGATAAATAATAAGAGAATAATTTTGTCACTTAAAATATACACAAATTTAAGTTTAGAATTCATTTACAAATTCTATCAATTTTAATAAAATTTTGATTCAATTATAATAAATTCAATATAATTGAGTACTAAGAATTCCAAATAGATTTTCATTTAAAACAAGCATTAAAATTTTAAATTTATAAATAAATTCTATAAAATTTCATAGAATTCATTTATATCAAACACTATTATCTTATTTAATTATGTAAATATATGAGTATTTGAAGTTATATTTAAGAATAAAATTAATAAATGATATATAATTATAACAATGTATTTTTAAATTATATAATTTAACTTTTTATTGATATATTTTCCATATATTTTTTTTAATACTTTAATTTTTTAATTTTTATTTTACCTCACATAGAATTATATATATATATGAATAAATAATAAAAATTCATTCAATCATTAACCTAACTTTATTTTGACTATTAATTTATTTCAATTTTTACTACTCATTAAAAATAATTTATATTAAATCAACATATAAAACTAAAGATAAAAATAAAAAAGACATCATAATTGTTATCAAAAGGTAATTATTATTCTAATATTTTTATTTTTATTATTTAAATTCAATTATTACTTATTTATATTTTATTTGTTTAATTTTATTAGTAATTATATTGAAGTAATAATCTTTGATCTTATAATCATATATGAAAAATTAGCAAAAAATTATATAAAAATAAATTAAATCAAGGTTATATATAACATGCATAGCACGTTTAAAAAACTAGTTTAATATAAAAGTATGAATGAGGGGCAAACTTTTGAAGACAAAAATAACCATATAAAAATTAATTAATATCAATAATATAAATTCAAAAAAATTAATCCTATTCTCAAAATAATTTCACTTGTATTAAAAATTCTACAATAATTCTACTATTAATTTATGTTATGTACATAATAATTCCATTATTAATTTACGTTACATACATACTATGATTTACTAGGATTGCAATCCTATTATGAGTAGTAACACAATCCTATTATGAGTTTACATTATAATAATTTATTTGTAACAACACAAAAAAAAATAAAAATAAATAAATTAATTAAAAATTAAATTAAACATTAAATTTAAAATTTTTTCAGGAAAAAAAAACCAGAAAACCAGCAGCCCCCCCAAGCCCCTCCCTTTTAAACTCTCCCTCTCGTCACTCTCCCCCCCCCCCCCCTCCCTTTTTCTTCCGACCGGCGAGGCGTCCCCCCACCCTGGGCAGCGCCGAGGAGCTGCCAGCTAGCCGGTAGCGGCGTAAATGGAGGAGTTTTTCCTCCTCGATGCGCGCATAGTGGGCAGCAGCTTTCCGGCGCGATTTCGGCTTCATCCGACGTCCGATCGAGGCGATTCAGGTGGCGTTAGAAAGCTTGTTCCGAGAGTTTTCTTTTGATACCAATTTTGCAGCAAATGGAGGTCGGATGAGTGAGATATGGAAAAGAGAAGTTTCTGGTTTTTTAAGCTTTTGGGTCAAATCTATGACGATCCAACCGTTGGATTGACGATCCAAGACCACCTATGGACTGAGGGAGAGGAGAGAAACATGATGGTATGATCAGATCCGGCAAATGTCGCGATGGCCGTGGGGCCATCTTGTATGCAGATGGCTCGGTGAGCTTTGGAGATGATTCAACTTCCAGAGACTTCCTCATAAATTTTTGAAATTTTTGAGATGCAGATAAGCTTCGGGTAAGATTATTTTCATTATTTCTCTGTCTGTGGAGCATAAATGCAGCGTTTTTTAAAACAGGAAAAATTGAAAAAAAAATTTTAAGAAAAATATATGATGAAAGTAAAATTATTTGGAGATATTCTATGGTGTTTATTGAATTTTTGAGTGATTGTAGAATATTTTTGAAAAATATAGATGAATTTTAGTTAGATTTTTAGCATATGGGCATATAAGATTATTTCAAATTATGATATTTAAATTTTATATGGTTTAAATATGTGAATATTGAATTGGGTTGAATTAAGAATATATTAGTTATTGAAAACTTATGGAATTGAGTAATATTCTTAAATAAAATTTTTGTGGTAGCTTAGAAAATTATAATTCCTTTTGCATTAGCTTAGTAATATTGCTAAGGACCGCGGGGCAAAGTTTTGGAATTTTTAGAGCTCGTTTGGGTAGTTTTTGCAAAAGGGTTAAATTACAAGGACTGAATGGTAATTTTTCAAATTGTAGATTGTTGACTGTTTGGGTGGGCCCAGGAGGGGCCTTGTGATATGATTGAGTTGTGATTGTGTGATTGGCAGATATAGAAGTGTATTTTGAAGCCTTTTGCAGGTTTGGTAGGTCCCAGGCAGGTATAGGAGAAACTCTGTCAGATTTTCGACATGAATTAGGCTGTTTGTTGCCTCTTTAGAGTTTTATTTTAACTTAGTACTAATAAATTTATAATTTAATTATTAGGTGATCGATGTCAGCTATTCTCCTCCATCCAGCAGCCATAATAGTCCTCGGTGTACCGTAAGTAAAATATTAATTTGAATTGTAATTTCGATATTATTATATGTTCAAGCATACCCATGCATCACTTATAAATATGTATTTATGTAGTTAAATACTAGGTACGTTTTATATTGCATTCATAATTGTTAAAGTGCCATGGATGTTGTTGTGGTAATTTGGAGCAGTGTGCGTGAGTTGGCGTGCGTGCAGTATGGTGTTGGCTATGGACAGGACGGGTAGACACGGCTTGAGATCTTCGCTGGGACCCGGTCCTTCGAGGTAGACACGGCTTGAGTTCTTTGCTAGGAACCCGATTTGGTTTATTAAGCGAAAGCCCAGCTTGAGTTCTTCGCTAACACAGGTTGGATTAAGAGGGCTGTATAGGGGATCAGCTCCCATATATGTATTGTTTGACCTTATCGGGTGTGTGAGTGCTCCAGATTATCTTTTTGCTATTATGATGTGAAAATATTGATGTTGTTGCATTTCACTACACATGGTGCATTAGTTTTAGATAACTATAGAGATTATGGTTAAAATTGATATTTTACTCTCTAAGTCGAACGCTCACTCCTGTTCACCATATTTTTCCAGGCTACAGGAGAAGACATTTTTCAGAATAACCTGTTCCTTTTCTCGCAGATTATGAAAATAAAAATTTTCTTAATTGTATTATTGTTATCTAAATTTATAATTTAGAACTTCGCATGTATTAGTAATATTATTAATCCTGTCAGGGACTGCATGAATTTAAGTTTTTGTATTAACAAATGAAAAATTTTTATGAGTTTTGAATAGTTTGTAAATGATGTAACAGGGTTGAGTTGGGCTCTCCTAATTTTAGTTTCGGATAATTGTTGGGCTAAAGTTAGCCCGAAATAAAATTATAACAGTTTAATTTAAATTATTTTATATATATATTGAGCCTAAATAGTGGGCCTGGTCATGGGTTTGAGAACAGTAAGGCTTACTACAGGCCTCGGGGCTTTATGCCGACCCAGGTCCTAGTGCCGGTCCAGTCCATAGGTTGGGTCGTGACAAAGTTGGTATCAGAGCTTAGGCTCCAGATTCATGGGAAAGAATATACTTGGGAGTGTAAAAGGAGTCTTGTTAGAATGTTACATGCAGAGTATAGGATTTTGTTTTGTCTTTTTTTGTAATTCTTTATTTCTAGATTCTGCGTTATACCTCGGGAAATGTAAGAATACCTCAGTTAGTGTCTTGATTTTTATGGAGTACATAGAAACGTGAAATAGATTTAGCAGACGTATTGAGGTCTACCATGGAAACACATACTCCAATAAATACTATATTTTTGTCAGTATGGGTTTAAATGGTGTGCCCATTTCATGCAAGGCACGAGCACATAAAGGTGAGTCTTGAAAGTACAGTTGCCCTAGATAAGGATGAGGATACCACTGCTGGCAGTCGTCAGTGGATGATCCAATCAGAGTAAGTTTATGACAATAGTAGATTCAAGAGAGATAAGAGATTAGGAGACCTAGTCTGTCAAGACGTATCGTAGTAACTATATAATATTCTCGATGTCTGCTCTGTAAGCTGTCGATTACAGTACCGACATGAGATTATTGTGTAAAGCTGCGTGCATTCCCGTGGTGCTCCATAATGAGGGTGTTTGTGGATGGCCTCTGTTTTGGTACAGTTATGCCAGAACAAAGTTCTATATCTGCAGAGGAGTTGGGAACTCCTGGTTAGGGGTCTAGAGTTAGAATATTGAAAGGTCACAGTTGGGTGGTAACTAGAGTCAGTGACTTGGTTACCTTAGCATGAGCTAGAGTTGCCATCAGACCAGAGGTTGCGGATTAGTTGCAAAGTAAAGGTGACATCTATAGAGTGAGACCATCTGGTCTTCAGTATGGAATTTTGGAAGGTTTTTTCTGTACGAAAGAAGTTTTGCTTAGAGCTTAGTGAGAATAATATACCTTGTGTGTATCAGCAAGGTGTAAAGTACAACCCTACTACCTATAGAAGGTCGAAACTATGAATTGATGATTTACAGAGCTAAGATATGATAAGAGAGTCATTAATTTGACATGGTTTTGGCAAGGTGGTAAATGTAGTACCTTTGTTGCAGTAAGTTAAGATATAGTCCTATCTTTTCAGAAGGGATTGAAGGTTATTACTGATAATGATGACTTATGGAATAGTGTCCCAGATGGGACTGTAGAGTGTGGTAGAGAGTAGTTGGCTCGGGTATCCTGGAGAGGATACAAGTTCTATTATAGGAATGATATATAATCAGATCATGATGGATATAAATCCTTTGAATTGGATGACGGGTTTGGGTTCCCGGTATCTTAAGTTTTGGCTAATTGAGTAAACATGAAAATAATAATAATAATAATAATAAATAAATAAAATAATAATAATAATAATAATAATAATAATAATAACAAATAAATAAAATTTCTGCCAAATCAGTTCTCGAGGTAGTAAGGGTATTATGTAAGCTAAAGGATAAGAATAGAGATCATACAATAAAAGTGTGACTGCAATTTCCTAAGTTCCCTTCTAACTTCGTATTGTTCAAAACAATAGTATAATCTAATTATAATAGTGTTAAGAGTAATAAATTAGCGAAGATAAATAACAGAAGGTCAATGGATAGAGAAAGTGCAGAATGAAAGTTTGGACGATTAATTGCAGATGCAATATAATCTAAATGCCAGTGGAAGTACTAGCTAGAGTGGTCAAAGGACCAAATCTGAGTAGTACAGACATATGATAACGCGATAGAGACTCTGAAAGATATAGTTAGCAAGTACAGTTGTCATGTTAGGAAGAAGAATGGAATCAGGGATAGAATAGTCAAGTTCTATTTTGGGTAAGACAAAGGAAATAAATGAAAGGACAACCTGAAGGGCGCATAATAAAAGGAACAAAGTTAAGATATAGGGTAGGCTAAGTGTTATTCTTGGTAAGGTAAATGACAAGGGGAGAACCCAAAATGGGACCACATTAGTGAGAATAGTGATGGAGGTATAGAATCTAGTAATGTAATACTCAAAGCATGATGTAGTTAAGGTAGTGCCAGGGGCTAAAATATAGAGCTTGGAGTTGCATTATTGGATCATACTCTATCTATTCCCTATTCCTAGAGTGAAGTGGATAGCAATAGGGCAAGATTCTTTTAACTTGTTAGCAGTATCAAGAAGATTAGGCGAGGAATACAATAATAATGGGCAAAAGCTAGAAGGTGTGCGATGGTATTGCGGACTATCTAATTAGGCAGAGAAAGAGAAGTTAGTAAGTAGTAAGTTGAATAAAAGTTAATCTAAGGGATCAAATAGGTATGATGAGAGGAAAAGAATGATAGATAATGACACATAGGCTTTAGGTTAGATTTTTGAGATAGTGAGAAGGTAGTTAGAGGTTCGTTATGAATGTCAGGCAAACATTTTTAGTGTGATCAACAGAATCACTTTGCAGTGAAGCAATAATGACAGAACAATAGTAGGGGTAGAACGAAAAGTGACAAGTATGGGTAGTTATAAATCACTAGAAAGTTCAAGGATCAAATTAATGACCATAGATAAGGGTAGTGTCGCAAGGTGTTTTGTGGTCGCCTGAACGAACCCTCACCGAAGTGGGAAAGAGTGAGGAGTTGTCACTTTAATTTTGAGGGAAATTAAAGAAAACCGTTTATGAAGATAAATTGAGATGAAACCACTTCTAAGCAGAGATTCTAGGTTCGGGGTCCGTAAACGGGTGGGGAAGGTGTTAGGCACCCCACCTTGCCCCTTAATAAGGGTAAGTAGATTTAACTTTGCATTAGTTAGGAGGGCTTGAATGGACATGTTAATCCTTTTGGCTAAAGGAACATTTGATTTTTCACTAAATTTGGATTACCCAGATACATAAGTAAATGAGACAACCTTAGTGAGTTACTGTTGTATGTTAATTTTATTTGAAAGGAATATTTTATTAAAATTTAATTTAAGAATCGGATAAGAACTCTTCTCCGAACTCTTTAATATTTATTAAAATTCTGAGTTGAGACCGGATAAGAACTCTCCTCCGATCTCTATTTAATATTTATCAAGATTTTGAGTTGAGACCGGATAAGAACTCTCCTCTGATCTCTATTCAATATTTATTAAAATTTTAAATTGAGACCGGATAAGAACTCTCCTCCGATCTCTATTTAATATTTATTAAAATTTTGAGTTGAGACCGGATAAGAACTCTCATCCGATCTCTATTTAATATTTATCAAGATTTTGAGTTGGGACCGGATAAGAACTCTCCTCCGATCTCTATTTAATATTTATTAAAATTTTGAGTTGAGATCGGATAAGAACTCTCCTCCGATCTCTATTTAATATTTATTAAAATTTTGAGTTGAGAAATGGATAAGAACTCTCCTCCGATCTCTTTTAAATTATTTGTTAAAAATTTTGTTTGAGGAACGGATGAAGACTCTCTTCCGACCTCTTCGAAATTTGGACACAGCCATATATCATAAGAGTCTAAGTTTAAGAGTTCTAATATTTAAAGGTGCCAAAGGTTGAAATAAGACTCTTTTTTTTAACTCGTTGGTACTTTGTGAATAAATAAGGGACGCCGGACTGAATTTTACTGACCTCCCCTAAGGTCACTTTACCAGTATCCCATCTGTACCCTTTTTCTTATCTGAGTTTTGATTTTTATTCTGCCTTATGGCATTATGCCGGATCGCCTCCCATATCAGCCTAGTGATTCAATTTTGCTATTTCCCTGACGTGTTATTTAGACCCTCTTTTTTCAAAGAGACACTTTAAACACAGTTACCTACATTTTGTCTAGCTGCTTCTACGTAATTCAGGGCTAGATGACTTGTGTTCAGAAATAATAAAGATTAACAAAAGTGTGGGTTAGCCAGCATGGGAGTAAACTAGAGCATATCTTTCCTTTGTATTTTTTTTAGCGTGACATGAACTTAAAGAAAACAACAGGCATAAGAATGAGGACAAAAAGAAATACGTAAAGCGAGAAGTAGACTTAATAAAATGGCGATATTAACACTGACCTGCAGGGAGTCGAGTCTATTGAACTAACTACAGAATCGCAAAAAGTAGCAAGATTGCAGGTTGGCAGCCGGAGGACTATGGTTTGCCTTGAAATGAAGTATTCTTTGTTAAAATGTAAACAGGTCAAAATAACCAAGCTTGAGTGGAGTTGAGCTTAGACAATATGAATGAAAATAGAGGATAACAAAGACAGAAAGTGGGAGTGCCACAGGATAATGAACGAACTGAAAATGAAAAATTTCAGTATTCAAGAATCCCTTTTGCAAGAAAACACTTCAGAAAACTAGTTTCAAAAGTTTCTTCCTACAAAAACTCAAAAAAAAAATAATAGAGTAACAAATTGAATTAAGTTTCAGAGTTATTCCACTATAGCCACTGCCTCTTGTCTATATTTTTTTTCGTCCCTTTGAACAGTTTTCAGGCAGGTATTTATAGGAATCGGGTGCTCCCCATGAAGGGTCAGGATTTATTTTGAGGGAGATGGAGGGTCTGGATTTTGAAGGACATGATCGGATGCTTGAGAATTAAAGAGAACCAAAATGAACGGCTGAGATTATTCTTCAGAATATTCGTCCTTTTCTTCTTTCAATCTGACGGTCTCAAATCCTCTTGTCCGGAACGATCTGAAGGCTAAGAGCGAAAGACGCTGGTCTTGTCGTCTTCTCTCTTGATCAAAGGGTTCCGGGTTTGTCCTTACAAGTGAGATCAACGGTGGAGATTGGGATGTACAGGACTGTCATGACATACCCTGGCACCTGTCAGCATTGCGGGCGATTTTTAGGCGTGCGGTGGAGATCTCGTCTGCCACGCTTTAACTACCTCGGCTCTGATTCTGACGACGGTTATTTGGGATTTGTCTTATTCTTTTTGCCTTCCGATCCCTCCCACGCTCCTATTCCGATCTCTCATGCTGATCTCCCATCTTCCGATCTCTATTATTCCGATCCCTAGAGATCGCCCAAATGATGTAATCCGATCTTTTGGAAATAAAAGTCAATTATCATCTTATTATTATTGCATTGATTATTTTTCGATCTCTGATGTGTTTATCCGATCTGGTTCCTAACTGAACAACTCTTAACTGATCCACAATTTGAAACATTTATCTTAATATGCCGATCTCTAATTAGCCGTTTTCTTTATGGAATTTGGAGTGTTCGAGAGACGTGTCAGAACAGCTGACGAATCCCGTTAACCGATGCATTGCCTGGGACATGGTGAGCATTAAATGCTCGGACGAGTATAAATAGGGGTAAAGGGTTAGCCATTTGCTCCTGTATGTCATTTTCAGTCTTTTGCTCATAACTTCAAAGTTCTCTCGTTTTCTCAAGTTCTTCCGACGCCGATCAGACTCTGGTAAGGGCTTTGATCTTTGTTTTAGTTTAAATTCTTTATTTCCTTTGAAAATGAGTGGCGCCGAAGGTCAGAGAGCGACGAGCCCTCCTTCCATTCAGTTCTCGTGGTCGTCTGATGAAGAAGAGGTGGTCGGGCCGAGCGCACAACCAGAACCTCCTAGGGTCTCCGTTCCAGCTCGGGGGCGGATCGCACCATCAAGGCATGCACCTTCTTCAGGGAGGGAGAATCTTCCTATGGACGAGCTGCCATCGATCTTGCAAGAATCCGATCTGCAATCGTTCAGCCAGGAGTATAATATTCGTCCTGATTCGTACGAACTTATCCAGTGTCACGGCGATCATCGAGCCGATCACTTCTTTGAAGAGAATGACATGGTTATGGTATACGAGGAACAGTTAAAGGCCGATCTTCGGTTCCCTCTGGACGAATTCTTCAAGGAGGTCCTAAAATTTCACCGAGTGTGCATTGCCCAAATTCACCCTAACTCGTGGCGAATCTTAGTAGCCTTTCGAGGCCTGTGCCGAGCTAAGGGAATCAGTCCTACGGCTAAGGTGTTCGCCGAACTGCACAGGCTAACTCGCCGAAAGGACGATGAGCATTGGTTTTTTCAGGCGAAGTCTCATTGTGGGCTCTTTACCGATCTGCCTTCCTCCCTTAAGAATTGGAAGAACCGCTTCTTCATTCTGAGGAGCAAAAATCCGACCTGCTTTGAGGACTTCCCCCGTAGCTGGTGGCACCAGGGGCCCTTGATTCCGAAGCGTATTACCCTGAACAAGGAGGAAAGCCTAATAGTGATGGAACTGAAGAATCAGGCGGCCACTCAGAAGTTCTCCTGTTTAGATGCGGTGACTGCCGAGCTGCACCATTGGACCATACAGCTGATCACCGGCCAAGATAGCGAACTTCCGCTCTCTGACCTCGGCATTGGTATTTTCTACATCTCAGATCTCAGGACCTTAGCAATCTCACTGACCTCTTCTTTGTGCAGGTATGGCGGGTGGTGAAGGTTCCAGGAAGCGGAAGAAAGAAAGAGAGATTTCCCGGAAGGTGAAAGAGATGAAGCGTTAACGCTTCGCTTCAAACACCGGTCATGAACACGGGAGACGCAGGAGGCTCGCCCGACCTTCGGGACCGCCGATCACAGAAGCTGTCCGATCTCCTCCTCAATAAGAAGAGCCGCCTCCACCTCCTCCAGTTGTTCCAAGCACAGAAGGGGGTCATTCTCGACCTCCTGCGAGGCCCCATTCTCGTGGCGCTCAAGTGCTGATTGCTTCCCTGGAGAACAACTGGACTGTTCGGGAGAACCTCGATTTTGCCAAAGTCTTAGGGTCTTCCATCTGCCTTCGGGAGGATCGGCACAGACTGTCTCCGGACAATCTTGACGACATCCTAACCCGATCCATGAGTCTGAATGTAGAGTGTCTGGTGAACCAAAGACATAGTCAGGAAAAGGCGCACCGCCTGGGTAAGGAGGTCGAGAAGAAGAGTCAAGAAGTGGCATCCCTCCAATCCCAACTCTCATCCGCTCAGGATTACATATCTCAAATTGAGGGGCGCATGAAGTACTATGAGGATAAGCTGGCCGAACAGACTCATGTTCTGGCTGAAAGGGATCATGCTCTTAGAGAAGTCCAGGCGCTCCGGGCCAACGAAGCTGCTCAGGTCGCTCACCTTGCTGAGAAGCTTAAGGCAAAAGATGAAGAGATGGTGACAGGAATAGCCGGCGCTTATGTGAACACTCACAAGGATCTCTTGGCCGAGCTCCAGAAGCGTTACCCAGAGGAGGACTTCTCTTGGATGGCCGACCTGGCTCCCGGAGGCAAGGAGGAAAGCGAAGAGGAGGCCGAGGATGAGAGAGAAAATGAGCAAAATGTAGATCACCCCCAGCCGAATGACTTGTACAAATTTTTGAAATGAAATGAAGTGGAATGCCCTTTTTGTTCGATGAATGGTTATGATCGAAAAATTTCTAAATTATTAAACACTTGATTGTCTGAGTATGTTGAAATAAATGAAAATGATTATTAACCTAAGTGTGAGAGATCGGAAAACATAATGAGCATGAGATCGGTAAACGGGGCTTGGTCAAAGTCGGCTTAAACACTTAGGATCGGGGTCATCATTAAACCGGTATGGAACCTTTAATCATTCTTAAACTTTTGAAAGAGAGATCGGCAATAAAACTGGTAAGAAGAGATCTATTGTCAGTTTATTTCGTTTGCCAACAGAGATCAGGAATATACTTGACTGGTCCGGAGATTCGACAATGGGTTTGAGAGATCGGTGAGCGATCTAATAGACTAGTAAGGCTTTGACTGATGTGAGGACTTAGCATTGATTCAATTCTTTGTGAGGAGAGATCGGAAATGTGACTGTCTATCAAAGAGGGATCGGAAATGTGATTAGCTGTCAAAAGGAGACTTAGTACTGGGGGTCAGTTTCAAAGTTTTATTGATTTTGGGGATCGGCCAAAATATGGTGTCGACAAGTAGAATTACTGCTGGAAGAATCTACTAGTGAGAGAAATCTTTCAGGATTCAACAAAAGTTAAGGGCACAATATAAATGATAATAGATATGAATCATAAGTCGAGTATAAGTAAAGTTAATAAATTATAAAATATTATGTCAGGAAGGACAATGGTATGGTAAAGGGTTCATGCAGATGATACCTTATAGGTAGAGCACAATTGTGCTAGGAGATGATGAAGTTTGAAGAGAAAGACCAAGAAACATAGGTTAAATGTTATTATATGGATAATCGGGCATAGTTGAATGTAAGAGGATATTTTTCTTTCTTTTCAAGTTTAGCTTGTGCTTTTGATTCTAAAGCATTATATAAGGAACAGAAACTGAGTTAAGGAGACCTAGTTATTTGAGAGTTTGATAGGCACCAATTCATACACAATTTCCTGATATGAGAATGACAATAAGTGCATACCTAGTGTTAAGTATGAAAGGACGATCAGAATAGTGACAGGAGTCAAATGGAGTTAGCTACTAAGGCTTACAACCGTTTTAAATTATGAGCTAGAGGAAGTACTATTTGTGGATGAGTTTCAATAAATGAAATTGTTGCTGATGGGTAATTTGAGGCTGAAGTTTGGAAAGTTGTGGGCAGTATATGTGATTATATTAAGGAGAATGAACACGTGAAGTATCTTGTTTAGAATTAAAGCATGGCACACATTTCCCACAGCCGTGTTAGTTCAGATGAAACTTATAGTTTCTAAGGCTCCTATCCATCCAGGATGTATAATTTCCTACTAAGAGAGGTAGGGAATGATAATGTTCTGATAGTTAAGTTGGAAAAAGGGGATACCAAAAGAATTTTCTATGATTAATTACAAGTGTTACATAAGGTAAAGAATGTGTTGGTAGGAGTAAATCGTAAGGTTAGAATTCCCGAAGTAATGGAACTAGTAATCAAGATAAGACTAAAAAGAAAAGAAAGATAAAGTTGATGATGGGATAGACATCCTTAAAGAAAAAGTTGTAAGGGTGAGACAGGACTAAGTTTAAGGAATAGGTACAGCAGGTTGAAAAGATATCAATAATAGCAAAAAATAGGAAAAGGAAGTGGATAAGATCTAAATGACAGGAAGAAAGCTCGGTAGAGCTAGTTATAATGATGAGGATAAGAAGGAATAGGTATGCTAGGAACACACTAAGAGGTGTTTAAAACAAGTTATTATGAGATGATAGACTAAAGGAGTAGTGGAGCCTCGATCTAAGTGCCAATGTGTCAGAAGTAGGCCACATACTAAGAAGCTATAGGAAGAAGTCTAGATATTTTCATTCCAAAGAAGGAGTGAGAAATGATAAAGTTGTACTAATTAAGTTGTTAGGGAATCCAAACACTTTTGTCACCTAGAAGGAGAGACCCAGTTCACTTTTTAATGTTGATAAATGATACACTTGGCCCTTAGAGGGGACTCTACTTGACTAGTTACATAAGATGGACAAAGGTTGGTCTAAGTACCTTAGTAATGACACAAATAGATTGGAAATTTGAAGTATCATGAAAGTGAGAAGATGCATTGGTACTAACCGTTAAGGTCAAAGGATAAGTAATGGTTTCGAACGAGATGTATATGATAAGTGCTACAGGAAAACTACTCATAGGATGCCTTAGGATAAGGAACATAAGTCATGTTTTGGGGAAACAGAGATTATTGAAACAAAGGAATGAGGACTGAAGTCACCAAGAGACACGTTAGGGCATAAGAAAAGTGAGGTAAGCGCCAAAGTTGATTAAAGTTATCAGATATCAAGTCAAGAGTAGTGGAGCTATAATAAATACTTGAGATGTCAGAAAAATGGTCAACGAATAGCAAAGAGGTAAGAGCATCTCTAGGAAGAGATGATGACAGTTAGGACACTATAGTAGAATCAGAAAGCAGTAGAATGTCATATATAATATACGAGGAGTAATGATTGTACTTGTTCTAATAATCTTATTTTCCTTATCTCCTGTTTATTCGAAAATTCGAGGACGAATTTTTTTAAGGGGGGGAAGAATGTAACAACCCAAAAAAAATAAAAAAAAATAAAAAAATAAAAAAATTAAATTAAACATTAAATTTAAAATTTTTCCAGGAAAGAATCTGGACAACATGCTTGTCCAGATTCATTCCCAGAATTTCAAAAAAAAAAAAAAAAAAACAGAAACCAGCAGCGCCCCCCTCCCCTTTAAACTCTCCCTCCCGTCACTCTCCCTCCCCCTCCTTTTTTCTTCCGGCCAGCAAGCCTCTAGCCACCATGGCCGGCCTGCGAGGCATCCCCCCCAACCCTGGGCGACATCGGCGAGCTGCCAGCTGGCCGGAGCAGTGCAAATGGAGGAGTTTTTCCTCCTCAATGCTCGCACAGTGGGCAACGGCTTTCCGGCGCGATTTCGGCTTCATCCAACGTCCGATCGAGGTGATTCAGGTGGCGTTGGAAAGCTTGTTCCGAGAGCTTTCTTTTGATACTAATTTTGCAGCAAATTGAGGTCAGATAAGTGAGATATGGAGGACAGAAATTTCTGATTTTTCAAGCTTTTGGGTCAGATCTAAGACGATCTGACCATTGGATTGACGATCCGAGACCACCTATGAACTGAGGGAGAGGAGAGGAACATGATGGTATGCGCGGTGGCTCCCGTGAACTTTGGAGATGATTCAACTTCCAGAGGCTTATTTATAAATTTTTTGAATTTTTGAGACACAGATAAGTTTCGGGTAAGATTATTTTCATTATTTCTCTATCTGTGGAGCATAAATGCAGCGTTTTTTTAAACAGGAAAAATTAGAAAAAAATTCTAAGAAAAATATATGATGAAAGTAAAATTATTTGGAGATATTTTATGGTGTTTGTTGAATTTTTGAGTGATTGTAGAATATTTTTGAAAAATATAGATGGATTTTAGTTAGATTTTTAGCATATAGGCATATAAGATTATTTCAAATTATGATATTTAAATTTTATATGATTGGTTAAAGCTTGAGGATTGAGGTTTAAATATGTGAATATTGAATTGGGTTGAATTAAGAATATGTTAGCTGTTGGAAACTTATGGAATTGAGTAATATTCTTGAATAAAATATTTGTGGTAGCTTAGAAAATTATAATTCATTTTGCATTAGCTTAGTAATATTGTTAAGGACCGCGGGGCAAAGTTTTGGAATTTTTAGAGCTCGTTTGGGTAGTTTTTGCAAAAGGGTTAAATTATAAGGACTAAACGGTAATTTTTCAAATTGTGGATTGTTGATTGTTTGGGTGGGCCCAGGAGGGTCCTCGTAATATAATTGAGTTGTGATTGTGTGATTGGCAGATATAAAAGTGTATTTTGAAGCCTTTTGCAGGTTTGGTAGGTCCCAGGTATTGGGAAAACTCTGTCGGATTTCCGGCATGAATTAGGCTGTCTGTTGCCTCTTTAGAGTTTTATTTTGACTTAGTACTAATAAATTTATAATTTAATTATTAGGTGATCGATGTCAGCTATTCTCCTCCATCCAACAACCATAATAGTCCTCGGTATACTGTGAGTAAAATATTAATTTTAATTGTAATTTCGATATTATTATATGTTCAAGCATACCCATGCATCACTTATAAATATATATTTATGTAGTTAAACACTAGACATATTTTATGTTGCATTCATAATTGTTAAAGTGCCATGGATGTTGTTGTGGTAATTTGGAGCAGTGTGCGTGAGTTGACGTGCGTGTGGTATGGTATTGGCTATGGACAGGACGGGTAGACACGGCTTGAGATCTTCGCTGGGACTCGATCCTTCGGGGTAGACACGGCTTGAGTTCTTTGCTGGGACCTCGATTTGGTTTATTAAGCGAAAGTCCGGCTTGAGTTCTTCGCTGGCACAAGTTGGATTAAGAGGGCTGTATAGAGGATCAACTGCCATATATGTATTGTTTGACCTTATCGGGTGTGTGAATACTCCAGATTATCTTTTTGCTGTTATGATGTGAAAATATTGACGTTATTGCATTTCACTCCACATGGTGCATTAGCTTTGGATAGCTATAGAGATTATCGTTAAAATTGATATTTTACTCTCTGAGTCGAATGCTCACTTCTGTTCACCACATTTTTCCAGGCTACAGGAGAAGACATTTTTCAGAATAACATGTTCCTTTCCTTGCAGGTTATGAAAATAAAAAATTTTTTAACTGTATTATTATTATCTAAATTTGTAATTTAGAACTCCACATGTATTAGTAGTAGTATTAATCCTATCAGGGACTGCATGAATTTAAGTTTTTGTATTAACAAATGAAAATTTTTTATAAATTTTGAATAGTTTGTAAATGATGTAATAGGGTTGAGCTGGGCTCCCCTAATTTTACTTTCGGATAATTGATGGGCTAAAGTTGACCCAAAATAAAATTATAACAGTTTAATTTAAATTATGTTATATGCATATTGGGCCTAAATAGTGAGCCTGGTCATGGGTTTGAGAACAGTAAGGCTTACTACGGACCTCGGGGGCTATATGCCTGCTCAGGTCCTAGTGCCGATCCGGTCCATAAGTTAGGTCGTGACATTATTAAATTTTGTTCTACTATTGTTAACGAGTTTGCTTCATCTAAAATTATTTTGATGTAATTGAATTTTAAAATTATTTTAATATAATTAAACTATTACTTATTATTATGTTTAATAAATTTAATATTATTTTATTATTAAAAAATAATATAATAATTTAAACTTTCCATCTAAAATTTAAAAAATATCTATTTTACAGAGAAAATCATTTTTCAAATATTATAAAATTAATAAATTTCAAATTTTAAAAGAGATTATTTTTTTACGTAATAAGTTAGTCGGATAATTAAAATTCTATCAATAATAAAACAATATTACAAAGAGAATAAATAATATTAATGCCAATGTTATTGTAAGACAAGTATAAATTTGAAAATCCGTTCAATATAAATAATTAATTTCAATGGGCAAGATGAATCCTTTTATGTTGGTACTTGGATATTGGAAATGCCAAGTTCTGGATGAATGAATTTCTTAATTGGAGTGCCCAGTCAAACCAGCCTGCTACTTAGAATTTGAGTCCAACCCAATTTTAATTTTTTATACATTTATTAAATTTAATTCAATAAAATTCTCCAAATATTCAAACTGAATCCAATTTATTTATCATTAAAAATAAAAAAAAAACACTAATTAAAATGCAGATTTGCTTGTTTTATTTAAAATTATTATAATAATATATTTAAAATTACTAATGAGATATAAACTTATAAATAAATAAAAATACTGTTAATATAATTGCCAAATTAATACTATTAATCAATTATTTATATAAATTAAAAGTTTTTTTCTTACTATTACAAGTATAAAATTTGAATCCTACTCGATTATAATTGCTCTATTATTCAATTACAAATTTGGAGCCATTTTTATAAAAAAATTTATTAAAAATTTTTTATTAACCAATTTTTTAACCCACTCTGAAATATTATTCAAATTAAATAGAAATCAAAAAAACAAACTTTATTATAAATGAAAATATTCAATCCATAACAAAAAAAAAATATAGTGTATATATATTATTAATTAATTAATTATTAATAAAACATATAATCATTTTCATTTTAAAAAATTACAAATAATATTTATTATTAATAGAATAATAATTATAAATTAAATATTATCAATTAAATTATAAAAAATTAGTTAACCATTCAAAATCTTTGCATAAAATTTATAATATATCGTAGCTATCATTAAAATTAAATAGACATGAAAAATTAGAAATTAGTAAAATAATAAAATAGACATGTTAGAAAAAAAAATAAATGTAAATCAATCTAAAATTTACTTGAGAGTTGAAATCACTAATTTTGTTTATTTGTACATATATGAATAAAATAATTTTCAAATTTTAATGATATAAATAATAGAAAATTAAATAAAAAAAAAGATAAAGAAAAAAATATATTATATCCATAGAATGATAAGGAGAGCGAAAATATAAATTGAAGAAAACTCGTGTGATTTGAGATTATATGATAAATTTTTAGATTGATTTATATTTAATTTTCAAATAATGACTACTAATTAAATTTTAATTTATAAATATAAAATTTAAATAATTAACTTTTATTGAATTTTTCTACTCGTTTAATGATAACCATGCAATTTAAATGCTTCAATTTAAATTATAATAAATAAATTATAAACTATTAGGTACCAATAGAAAATTTAAGGGGACAATTAATAAAAAACTATTTAAAAATTTATATAAATGTTTTGAACGATTAATAAAAAAAAAAATTAAGAGACCAATTGGTAAAAAATAAATTTTGAAACACAAAATTAAAAATGCATAAAAATGTTTGTGGGCCAAACCCCACCTTTGTCACTGATATATTGCGAGATGTTGATATGTGTGGAAAAAGAAAATTGCGAGATGTTGATATGTGTGGAAAAAGAAAATTTTAGTTATGCTACCTTAAATATTGTATGCTATTATGGGTTGGGTTGAATTTTTCAAATTATATTATATCGACACCATATTTTGGCCGATCCCCGAAATCAATAGATTTTGAAATCGATCCCCAGCACCAAGTCTCCGTGTCGTTCAATTCATTACCGATCTCTCTTCATAGGGATCAAACCAACACCAAGTCTCCTCGCCAGTCAATCATATTTTCGATCTCTTTTCAAAGAAATCAAACCAATGCCAAGTCTCCATATCGTTCAATTCATTACCGATCTCTCAAATCAATTATCAAGTCTCCTTGCCAGTCAATCACATTTCCGATCTCTCGTCAAACGAAATCAAACCAACATTAGGTCTTCGTGCCATCCAGTCTTATTTTCGATCTCCCTTTTATAAATATTGTGGATAATTGTTAAGGTTTTGATACAGCTTAATGGTGCTTCCGATCTTAAGTGTTTAAATCAGGTTTCCAATCTTAATAATCTTAAGTTCTGCTCGGTTTTGTTTTCGGCTTAGGCTGATCTCATGCTTACAATGTTTTTCCGATCTCTCATACATAGATTAATAATTGCTTTCAATTTTGGTGTTCTAATATGTTCAAACAATCAGGCGCTTATACAACTTAGATACTTTCCGATCTCATCAAGTCATTGAACAAAAGAGAGAACTTCATTTCATTTCAAAGTAAAAAAATACAAGTCATTCGGCTGGAGGATCACCCCCAGCCTGTTCTACATTTCGCTCACCCTCTCTATCTCCCTCGGCCTCCTCTTCGCTCTCCTCTTCGTCTTGGGGAGTTAGGTCCACCATTCAGGAAAAGTCCTCTTCAGGACAACGCTTCTTGAGCTCGGCCAAAAGATCCCCGTGGGCATTCAAATAAGCACCGGCCTCCCTCATCACTGCCTCTTCTTCTTTCGCTCTAAGTTCTTCAGTGAGGCGAGCGACATCAGCAGCTCGGAGCGCCCGAGCTTCTTCAAGATCATGAGCATGTTTGGCCAATTTATCCTCATAGAATTTCATCCACCCCTCAATTTCAGCTATATATTCCCGGGCGGATGAAAGTTGGGCTAGGGCGGAAGCTACATCCTGGCCCACCTTCTGGATCTCCTGCCTCAAATGATGAGCCTTTTCCCTGATGATGTGCTGGTTCACCAAGCTCTCCACACTCAAGCTCATCGTCTGGGCCAGGAGATCATCGATGTTGCCCTGGGTCAGCCTGTGCCGATCCTCCTGGAGGCATATGGAAGCTCCCAGAACCTTTGCCAAGCCCGAATTCTCCCATACAAATCGGTTCTTCTCCAAGGAATGAATGAGGACCTGGGCGCTGTGGGAAAGGGTCCTTGTAGTAGATTGGGAAGGACCACCTTCCGCACTCGAAGGAGCAGGTGGGGGTGGTGGCTCTTCTTGTCGAGGAGGAGATCGGACCACTTCTATTTTAGGGATCGGTGGTCCCGAGGGTCGGGATGAGCCTCCCTGCACCTCTTCTGAATCATGCCTTGGCGTCTGTGAGGCCTCGGTGTGCTTCATCTCCCACACCTTCTTGGAGACCTCTCTCTTACGCTTTCGGCTCTCTTTGGAAGCCTTGCTGCCAGCCATACCTGCACAAAGAAAAGCCAATGAGTTCGCTAAGGCCTGAAGATCAAAGATATAGAAAGTACCGAGGCCGAGGTCAGAGAGCTGAAGCCCGCGTTCTCCGCCGATAACCAACCACATCATCCAATAATGCAGTTCAGCCATCACCGCATCTAAACAGGAGAACTTCTGAGTGGCCGCCTGATCCTTTAGCTCCATTACCATTGCGCCCTCTTCCCTACTTAGGGCGATATGCTTCGGAAGTGATGGGCCCAGATACAGCCAGCTACGTGGGAAACCCTCAAAACCGTTCGGAATCTTGCTTCTCAGAATAAAGAAGTGATTCTTTCAATTTTTCAGTGAGGAGGGCAGATCGGTAAAGAGCCCAAAATGCGGTTTCACCTGAAAGAACCAGTATTCATCATCCTTTCGACGAGTGAGCCTATGTGGCTCAGCGAACACCTTCGCTGTAGGATTGAGTCCCTTAGCTTGGCAGAGGCCTCTGAAGGCTACCAAGATCCGCCATAAGTTCGGATGTACTTGGGCTATGCATACTTGGTGGAATTTCAGAACGTCCTTGAAGAAGTCATCAAGAGGAAACCGCAGCCCGACTTTTAATTGCTCTTCGTATATCATGATCACATCATTTTCTTCGAAGAAGTGATTGGCTCGGAGATCGCTATAGCATCTGATAAGCTCGTATGAGTCGGTTCGAAGGTTGTATTCTTGGCTAATCGACTGCAGATCGGTTTTTTGAAGGATTGACGGCAGCTCATCCACGGGAAGGTTTTCTCTCCCTGAGGAATGCGTTCGTCTTGAGGGTGCCACTTGACCACGGGCTGAAACGGAGGTCGTAGGAGGTTCAGATTGCCCGCTTGGTCCAACCACTTCAACTTCTTCTGACGAACACGAGACATGGATGGAAGGGGGGCTCGCCGCTCTCTGACCCTCGACATCGCTCATTTTCAAAGAAAAGAGAGAAATTTAACTAAGAGAAAGATCAAAACCCTTACCGGAGTGTGATCGGTGTCGGAAGAACTTGAAGAAACGAGAGAATTTTGGAATCGCTCGCGAGGTGCTGAAAATGACATAAGGAAAAAACTGGCTGACCCTTCCCCTATTTATACCCGTCTAAGCATTCAATGCTCACAGTGTCCCAAGCGACACATCGGTTAGCGGAATTCGCTAACTTTTCTGACACGTCGCAAGAACATTCCAAAAACTCCATAAATAAATAAGGGGAGATCGGCTAGTTAAAGATCGGCGAATTAAGGTAGATGTTCAGAATTACAGATCAGTTAAGAGCTATTCAGTTAGAAATCAGATCGGATATGCACATTAGAGATCGGAAAATAACCAATGCAGTAATTAAATGATAATTGTTAAAATAAAATTTTATTTCATTTCCAAAAGGTCAGATTACATCATTTGGGCGATCTCTAGAGATCGGCAGTACATCCTACCTAGCAGGAACCTATGTCAAAGCCTAGTCTCGTGGCTGAATCAAAAGATGTGTCAGACATAGGCGGCGGATAGATGTACAGCTCAGATGGAGTGACTATGACTCTCATAAGGATGCGGAGTCATCGTCAAAGTCATCGACCAGAACTGAGCTGCAGTCGAGACACCCGATATGGTGAGGAGCCAAATGAACTTCAAAGGGCAGTCACTAATGTTAAGCAAGAAATTAGCAGTCTTCTCGCCCGAAATCGGCTCACCAGTTATATCAGTAGATCGACTCTAGATCGGTGTGATCGATGTTTTCGATCTTGAGCGGTAAATTAGTCCGGTTCTTTCACTGTCATTAGATGTAGTTATCATGATTTTCCGATCACCGGGGTCGTAAATTTTCAGTCAGGGAGCTAAGAGAATAGTCGGAAAAAGATCAAAAGCAGTCACCATGGCCAGAATGTTACCGGAGAAATTAGAACGGAAGAAGAGAGAAATGGAAGGAGGAAAGAATGAAATGTGGGGGAAATTCCCCGATTGAGGCATATATATATATATAGGGGGGGGTGTCTGAGCATTTATTACTAGAGGAAATTGAAGCGGATGCCTCGGTAACCGAAGGAATAAATGCTTTGACTAAATCAGCCTGGATAGAGGAGAAGGTGCTGGAATGGGAGAGATCGGGAGAAGGGCCCGACATGAGAGATCGGAAAAAGGTCATAATGGAAAGATTGGAAGGAATGGGAGATTGGAAAGTAAGGAGAGGATAAGACAACTTTCAATAACTGTTGTCATAATCAGAGCCGAGGTAGTTAAAGCGTTGCAGACGAGATCAAATCTCCACCGCACGCCTCATTTGCAGAATCGCCCAGATTACTGACAGGTGCCAGGACATGTCATGACAATCCTGTACATCTCGATCTCCACCGTTGATCTTACTTGTAAGGACAAGTCCGGAGCCCTTGGATAAAAGAGAAAACGACAAGACCGGCGCCTTTTATTCTCAGCCCTCGAATCTCCCTTGACAAGAAGATTTTGAACCGTTGGATTAGAAAAGAGAAAGGACAAATATTCTGAATAAGATCTCAGCCGTCCATTTTGATTCTCTTCAATTCTCAGGCATCAGATCATGTCCTTTAAAATCCAAACCTTCTATCTCCCTCAGAGGAAATCCTAACCCTTCATTGGGAGCACCCGTTCCCTATAAATACCTGCATGCAATACTGTTGAAGGGGACGGAAAGAAAAAGGGTGGTGATTATAGTGGAAAAGCTCTGAAACTTGATTCAGTCTTGCTACTCTGCTATTTTTAAGCTTTCAAAATAGGGAAACTTCAGAAACCAGTTTTCTAAAGTATTCTCGTTGAAGGAGTGTTGAACACTGAAACTCTTTATTTTCAGTTTGTTCATTACTCTGTGATCCCATCTCTCAGTTTCAGTTTTGTCTTCATATCCACTTTTATTTTCCGAGCTCAATCTCATTCAAACCCGGTTACTGTCATTTCGGCTCGACTGCATTTTAACTTGGTATTCTTTATTTCAAGGCAAGCATTAGTCCCTAGACTATTAGCGCGTAGCTCTACTATATTTGTGACTCCACAGTTAGCTTAATAGATTCAACTCCTCACAGGTGAGCGTCTAGACCGTTGCTTTATCAAGTGCTCGTTTTTTATTTTCTTTGTTTTCATGCTCGTAATTTTCGTCAAGTTTATGTTATGTTAAAGAACCCCACGAAAGTGGTTATTCTCTTGAGTTTACTTTTTGTTAATCAGTTCATGTTATTTATTTTTAGCCTTTATTACCTTCAAATGTAGGTGTTCTGGTCACGGGTAACGTATAGGTAGTTTGATAAAATATTAGTAGTTGTATCCTAACACGAGAGTTCCTTTAAAATAATAAAAGTTTGGATAATAAATCGGAGGAAAATTATGAAGTCGAACCACTAGACTAGCTCAGAAGATAACTTGGTATGGTGGAGGATCGAGGGCAGATCGGATCCCAGACTAGTAAATGAAAGAGATCGAATATTGCCTGTCAAAAGGTACTGATAAGGTGATCACATAGGAGATCGGTAAAATTCAATTTGGTATCCCCTCCCTAGTTATAAGGTATCAATGGGTTAAGAGAAGCCTTGTTCGGGTTCTCAGCATCTTCGGATGCCAGAACTCTTAATCTAAGGTTCTTACGATATACGATCATGATTAAAGTTTAAGAGGGCGGGAGAGAATTCTTACCCGATCCTCATTCAAACAAAAGAGATCGGAAGAGAGTTCTTATCCAATTCTCAATCAAAATTTTAAATACTTAAAGAGATCAGAGGAGAGTTTTTATCCGATTCTCAATCAAATTTTAAATACTCAAAGAGATCGGAGGAGAGTTCTTATCCGATTCTCAATCAAAATTTTTAATAAATATTTGAAGAGATCGGAGGAGAGTTCTTATCCGGTTCTCAATCAAAAATTTTAATAAATATTTAAAGAGATCGGAGGAGAGTTCTTATCCGGTCCTCAATCAAAAATTTTAATAATTATTTAAAGAGATCGGAGGAGAGTTCTTATCCGATTCTCAGTCAAATTTTAATAAATATGGGGAGATCGGAGAAGAGTTCTTATCCGAGATTCCTCACTCAAACTTTAAACAGATTACCTCTAGAGATCGGGAGAGGTTTTTATCCTGATTCTCCCAAATCCTAACTAAAATAGCACAATACGCAAAGTTACCCTCTAAACAAAAATCGCTACAGAACACCAACTCACTAAGGGTCGTCTCATGTACTTATGTATCTGGGTAACCCGAACTAGTGAAAAATCAAATATTTCCTTTTATCTAAAGGATTAACATCATCATTCTACCCCCCTAACTATCGATTTTAATTTATAAAGAGCATAATGCTAAATCTGTTTACCCTTATAGAGGGACGAGGCGGGGTGCCTAGCACCTTCCCTGCCCGTATATGGACCCCGAACTTAGAATCTCTGTTTTCGAAGTGGTTTCATTTTAATTTATTTTCACAAATGATTTCCTTTAATTTCCCTCAAAATTAAAGTGGCGACTCCTCACTCTTTCCCACTTCGGTGAGTGTTCGCCAGGCGACCTCAAAACACCTTGCGACACATTATTTTATATTATGAATGTATGAGCTTATGATTGAGTTTGATTATGAATTTGATAATATTAAAGTTTACTATGAATTTTGAGAGTCATTTAAATTTTAATATCCACATGACTCATTAGCCAGGTTGAGTTGTGACGATGGATTTTTTTTTAATTGTTAAAAAAAAAATTCTGAGTGTAATGGTCAGTGTCCCTTTAAGTAAAGTCAATTTTTAGTCTCCATACGAGGACAATAAGTTGAATTAGAGTTAAACGCCTCTAACTCTCAAAGTTTGCTTAGTAAGCCAACACACTCAATGGTGTTACAAAAAATTTTGTTGCTAATTGTTTTAAGTGAAATAATAATTTTTCATAATAAAAGAATAGAAGAAAACTCAAAACCCAAAAATAAAGTTTAGCCCAATACTACAAAAATAAGAAACCCACAAACTCCAACCCTAACCCACAAACTTGTGATGTTAACATAAAACAAATTTATTTTAAAATTAAACCACATAATTTTTTTTTAATTTCTTTAATTTTAACATGAATATTTTAACTTTGACCAAACTAAAAAAATAAAACTAATATAATGTAATTTAAAAAAAAAATCCGAAAATTGGAGCTTATGTCTCTTTGAATAATGAATATTTAATTAATACAACAAATAAAAGGATTAGGTGTGATAATCTTCTAGATTCATCAAATTTTCTTTTATTAATGAATGAATGACTTATAGCAAGAATATTTGTGAATTAAATGATAATTTATTCATACTGTAGCATAGAGAAAACTATGGCAATTGGCAAGTTTTCTTTACTTTAAAGAAAATAAAATAAAATAAAATGGGATGCATTCACTTTTGATTTATAAATTTGAGTGTGAACAGCTCTCTCTGTTTTTTTTTTTTAATAAAAATAGAATTTCAATTATCTCAAAATTTATTCGTTATATATTCCATTGTTGCATTAAATAATTTAATAAAATTATAAAATAAACTAGTTAAATATTTATACTATGCATAAATTTAATAAAAATTAACTTTTTATATTTAATTTTAATTTCAGTATTTTGTTTATTATTAAAATTATTTTTAATATTTTTTTGAAATTTAATCATTATAATTTATAACATATAATTATAATACTCTTATTCAATACTTTATTTTTAATATTTACATATTCAGTTTAATTTTTTAATAAATTTACATTTTTTTAGTTACTTTATAAAATAATAGTCATAAAATACAAATTAACAGTAATTGAATGTCATTTATTATTTTAATTTTTAAAATTATAAATTTAACATAATTGATTAAATTAAGAACAAAAGTTAAAATACTAATATAATAATATTAATTAACAAATTAAACTCTTCTTAAAAAGTGTCACGTACAACTTATAGAGAAAGCTTGACTAGCTTTATAAAATAGAAGAAGATAGATGGATTTGATCATTGTGCATGAATGTTTCATCATGAAAGCTTTAGAAGCCAAAAAATGGGCTGCCCCATCGCAATGCCTTCCAACAAAATTAAAGGAGACTTGATCTCCAACAGTAGCCAGCCAGCGTATATCATGGATCACACCTTGAATTTCTTGAGGAATAGCTGCACACTTGATGCTATAAATAACATTTTTAGCATCTCCTTCAATTATAATTTTCCTAAATTTCCTGAATGAGAGGAGCTTTACGGCAAGCCCAACTTTCCAGAATGAGGCTTTACGGTTCCTGGGAAGCATTTGCAATTTCATCCCTCAGGCTGTCCATCAGCATCCCTTGTTATTGCTGCCATGACACCCATTTTTCCTTGTTTACTGACCACCGTATTAAAGTTCAGTTTCAACTTTCGTTCCCAATCAATCTCACCATCTGGGTTAATCTTTTATGGAATATTATTGAAGTTTAAATCTCATAATGGAATAAATTTCCTATTTTCTTCATTATTTTTTTTTTTAATTTTATATTGGAAATGCCAAGTTCTAGATGAAAGAAGTTCTTGATTGGGGTGCCCAGTCAAACCAGCCTACTGCCTAGAATTTGTATACAATCAAATTTAATTTTTTTTATACATTTATTAAATTTAATACGATAAAATTCTTCAAATATTCAAACTAAATCCAATTTATTTATCATAAAAATAATTAAAAAATGCTTCATCTATACTAATTTATCAACATTAGTATACTTTTTTTTTTACAGCGCTTTAATTTTTACAGTATTTTAAAAGATTTTACTCTTAAAATGTAGATTTGCTAGGTTTATTTAAAATTATTATAATAATATATTTAAAATTACTACTGAGTGAAAACTTATAAATAAATAAAAATACTCTTAATATTTATATAAATTAAAAATTTGTTCTTGCTATTACAAGTATAAAATTTTAATCCTACTCGATTAATTAAAATTTTAAACAAAATTTATTATAAAATTTTTTATTAATTAAACTTTTAATTAATTCTAAAATTACATTAAACTGAATAAAAATTGAAAAAAACTGAACTTTATTCAACCGATTATTGATTATAATTGAACTAATAAAAAATATAGTATATATTTATATTATTAATCAATTACTCATTAATAATATAATATTCTTATTTAAAAAAACGACAAATAACATTTATTATTAATAAAAGAATAATTATAGATTAAATATTATTAATAAAATTTTAAAAAATAGTCAACTACGCTAAATCTTTGATAATCATTAAAATTAAATATATTAAAAATTAGAGATTAGTAAAATAATTAAATAACTATATTACAAAAAATAAAAGTGCAGTTAAGTTAATTGATTTAAAATTTACATGAGGGTTGAAATCACTAGTTTTATCTATTTTTATGTATATGAATAAAATAATTTTTAAATTTAATGACATCAAGAATAGAAAGCTAAATAATAGAAAAGAAAAAGAAAAAAAAATATTATACCGATAGAAGGTTAGGGAGAGCAAAAATATAAACTGAAAAAATCCTATATGATGATTTGAGATTATATGATAGGAAAATTTTTAGATTGATTTTTATTTAATTTTTAAATAATAATTACCAATTAAATTTTAATTTGTAAATATAAAATTTAAATAATTAATTTTTATTCATTTAATGATAACCATGCAATTTTGATGCTTCAATTTAAATCATTATAAATATATTATAAATTAATAGGTGCCAATAGAAAATTTAAGGGGACTAATAACAAAAAAATAAAATTTACTACACCTATCTAAAATTTTATATAAATATTTGGAGGAATTAATAAAAAATTTAAGATTTAAAAAAATAAAAACACTAATCCTAACCCTAGTTCTGAGGAAAACATGCACAGTGGCTCAATTTTCTTATAACTTGTGATGAGAAAACCCTAACTTCTGATGTTAACATAACACAAATTTATTTTAAAATTAAACCACACAATTTTTTTTTAAATTAATTTTAATATGAATATTTAACTTTGACCAAATAAAATAAAAAATATGATGCAATTTAAAAAAAAAACCGAAAATAGAGTTTATGTCTCTTTGAATAATGAATATTAATTAATACAAAAAAATCCCAGGATTTGGTGTGCTAATCTTCTAGATTCAGCAATCTTTTTTTAATTAATGAATGCATAACTTATACTAACAAATATTTGTGAATTAATTAAATGATAATTTATTCATATCGTAGCATAGAGAAAACTATGGCAATTGGCAGGTTTTCTTTACTTAGAAGTAAAGAAAATAAAATGGGATGCGTTTACCTTTGATTTATAAATTTGAGTGTTAACATTTTTACAATTTCGATGCTCTTGTAATTAATGATGAAAATATATTTGCTATACATTGTTGCATTAAAAAATTTGACGAAATTATAAAACAAATTTGATCATTGTGCATGAATGTTTCATCATGAAAGCTTTAGAAGCCAAACAATAGGCTGCCCCATCACAATGCCTTCCAACAAAATTAAAGGAGACTTGATCTCCCCCAGTAGCCAGCCAGCGTATATAATGGATTCCGCCTTGAAGACATAAGCACTCTATTTGTTTTGCGAAACTTGAATATATAAAAATATTTTTCATATAAAATATATAAAAATATTTTTTATTATTTAATTATAATGTTAAATTAACAATATGTGCTTATGTCTTTTATATATATATATATATATAAAGTGTTTTCATATTTTTATAAGATTATCAAAATTTAAAAAAATAAAAAATAATTTAATTTTTTCTTTAATTAAAAAAATATTTTTAATTAACTTATTTTTATAAGTATTTCAAACACAAAAAAATATAAAAAATAATTTTTTTAAAAATATTTTCTATAAAACAAATGAATCCTGATATGAAAATCTATACTCAACCGTAAATATTAAACAAAAAATTATTCTCTAGTGTCAACTACTTACTGTATATATATTCCATGGTTTGATGGTTATAGGCCAACAGTCTATCATCCCATTATACATCTCACGTAAAATAAAATAATCTGTATCAAATTAATTTAATTTTTTTAAAAATAAATGTAATTTTAATTTTGATATGATATGTGAGAAAATTTTATTTTGAAGATGTGTGAATGTGATGAGTAAAATATTTTCAATTAAAAAAATGAGATAATTTAACTATCTTAATTTTTTTTATGTAAATAATTTTTTTTATATAAATACTTTGAACTATTTACACCAAAATTTTTATATTTCTAGAATATTTTTTTTTAATGAAAGATTGTTCGTAAAATAATAAATATATAAATAAACAAATTGACAGCTCCGCTACTAACAACAACATCATTGTTTAAATTTATATAATTTAGTGTTAATTTTTCATTTGTAAAAATATAATTAAGAATTGATTTTCATTTGAAAAGGGCACATGTTGTAAAAAAAATTAAATTAAATTGTGAAATGACTTGATTATCCCAATCTCATTTTGATTAAGCAAATAATGATAATTATTATATGATTTGATTTTTTTTTATTTTTTAATATTTGAAACATTTTTAAAAATTAATTAACAAAAAATATTTTTTTAATCAAAAAAAATAAAATAATTTTTTATTTTTTAAATTTTTTAATCTATTAAAATATAAAAAATACATATCATTAATTTGACATTATAATTATAATTAAATACCGTAAACATCTTTCATAAGAAATAATTTTTATATATAAATCATTTTTTTAAAAAACGGGGCTACCCAATTAGTAAAATAATTTCTTTTCTGTTTATAATATATATTAAATATATAATAATTAATGGAATTTTGTTTAAAAATATAGATACCGATTAATGAATATTAACAACTTTATGAAATAAATAATAATTTAGACTATCATATAACTTGTCTAAGCCTATAGGTTTCGATTCAGTGTAACTCTATCATTCAACGGGGTTGGTATACCAACTTATTTTATTTGATACCTACAAAATAACTAGTAAATTAGTTTTTTTTTTTTTAAATAGCTTTGAATGCAACAGTTGAATTTATGAATTTTAGTCTTCTAAGACTGAGAAGAACTCGGAGCGATGATCATGACTTTGCATGTGAGAGAATAATTGCATGTTATTAGTAAGTTTAATTAAATTCTAAATAAAGCATGATTTATATAATACTAATTGATTTTTTTTTTTTTGTATTTAAAAACTTCACGTGGTACATATCTTGTCAAAAGCTGCAAAATTATTGCTTTGTTTACGCTATTAGTTCTTATCATATAACGCGTGACTGTTATCAAGCATGGTTGTGAAAGTGAAATTGTAAAATCTATATTATTATTATTATTATTATTATTATTATTATTATTATAAAGTAAGCCATTTTTTTTTTACTATCATGTGGCACTTTTTAAGGCGTTTGGATTGCTAATTATTTAATGTTATGCTATTATATTAATAATCATTTAATAGTAATTGTTTTGTTATAATATTAATTGTCATTTAATTATTATTATTTAAAATAAAAAAATTAGTTTAATATCATAATTTAATTAATTTAATTTTAATAATTCTCATTTATTTTCGTAAAATTTTCTAAACTTAAATTTGATGTAGTTATTTTAAATTATTGTGCACCATAAAATATGTAAACTATAAAAAAATAAAATAAACACACAAATCATCAATAATAATGCATCCATTACATAGGACTACATCCATGAGCACGACATTTTTTGCTATTATCAATAATAATGCATCCATTACAAGTTCAAATATATATTACCCATTAAACCAATCAAATTGTTGGTATATTGCCATGTCAAAGCATCCGTTTCTCTTCATTGAAAGTCTAGTAGGCTAGATTTAATTCTCCCTAACAACATTAAGTTTAAGTTGCCTTTGCGCAGCAACAAGGCAACCTCCACTAAATTTACTACCCAAGGGAAAGGCCCTAAGGGCCTGGTAACAGCATCAGACAAATAAAATTATCAAATTGCCAAAATGGCAAAAAAAAGAGATGAAAAATAGGTTGCTGAATTATCAAATTGCCAACACACATCAGAATGGTGACGTCTGATATTTTGTATAAGGTTAACAATGGCATGATATTAACATTAGATGCAAGCAGACCTCTTTTAGTATCAAAACTTGAAGAAGCATTGTGATATGAGGAGAGTAATAGAGCTTTAAAAAGAAATATTTCCAGTGTTTGATACTAACAATGGCATGATATTTACATTATGTGCAGGCAGACCTCTTTTAGTGTCAAAACCCGAAGAAGCATTGTGATATGAAAAGCTTTAAAAAGAAATCCTTCCAGTGTTTGATAGAATCTAAAAGCCTAATAAGAAGTCTATGATGCTCACAACAACTAAAATTATTAAACTTTTTAGACCTCTTACATGAAAAGAAAATTCTGAAGGTGCGAACCAATGATGTCACATGATAAAATTTGTAAAGAATGTTGAAGGTTGAGATGATGGCAATAGCATTTGGGGACAATGCTATAGGACAACAATAATATGCCTTACAAATGACAGCTTGAAAAGGAATCGGTGGCCTTTGCTCATACCTTACTCTAATTCTTTTTTTTTTTTTTTTTTTTAAATCTCACTGATCCTTCCTCACCATGGCATAACTAGGAGAATGATCGTATACTTCTAGCCTTTTATTGTCAGAGGGAGATTGGAGAAACCTTACAACTATTTTGTTGAAGTATCACGGTGAACCCTAAAGATGGCCTCATAATGACTCTTCTAGGTGCCATGAAAGAAAAGAGAAAAAATGAAGGCAAAATATCTTGAAAGAAAAAGGTATTTGCAAGAGAAAGAAAATTTCAAGAGTTAAGGCAAAAACAACAATGAAGAAAAATAGAAGAAAAGGAAAAAAAATCCCTTATACATAATAACTACTCCAGGATCCAATGACTAAAAATGATGAAACACAAATCCTTCAATCATAGAGATCCACCTTTAAAAACTGAGGAACTTAGGTAGCACGATAGAATATATATGTTTAGTGGAATACTAGACGCGAACGAATGTCTTTAGCATAATTAACCCAGTTGTTTAGTCACTTGACTAAAAAAAAAATCTCGTCATCTTCTCAACAAAGAATGGGCGACTCGATTAGCCTTTAATTCTGGGAAACACATTTGAGAACCCCCTTAAATGTCTAGCTTTTAGATCTAACCTCGAGGGGTAAATGGTACGTTATAAAATAAGTTATTCCTTAAGATGTTGATGTTTGTCAATCCTCATCAATTCATATGAAGAACTGACAATCCAGTTTAAGAGCTTATTGGACTATCCCTTAAGTTCATACTTTGTTAACCTCAAGTTATTAGGTTTGACTGTTGGACCAATATGGTAAAGTCAATGATACCTTTGTTTGCCCCCTTCATGAGGAAAACTTAACTTTAATTATTGATGTGTCATAAAGCACCACAAGCCTCCCTAAAATATTTTGATAGACAAATCGTATATAGAAAGATATTATCTAGGCTAAATAAATATGATAGTTATATCCTAGGGGCCTAGTCTCTCCTCAAACGGCTCACATGCTAGTCCCTACAAACTCATAAGTAACAAAATCCTCCTTGTAAGGCTCTATGAATTAGAATATTCTACTTATACTAATCTTTATGCCTTTTTTTTGTTAGAATCAATCACTATGCCTTATGGTTGGTATAAAAGGGAGATCTCTATAACTCATGATATATAGGATTTTAATTTCTTAATCTTGGCCTTCAAAACTAACTTGATTATCAAAACGTTTGAGTGAGGAACCCACCACCTCGCCATAGTCCATCTCTTTGTTTTAAAGGTTCCATGGGACATGCTTCTAGAATATGTTAAACTATACTTAAAAATATAGAGATAAATTTGTTATTATGAGAAAATCTCAGGGTTACTATAAAGGCCAAAGGATATTAAAAAGCCAAACTTTTGCATGTTTTTGCATTTTAATCCTAATTTTTCAATTTTGACAAAAAAAATCCAAAATTGAAAAGTTTGAAGAAATTTTATCCAAATTTGAAATCTAATTTGGGGGGAGTGTGTCTTTGCTGAGTTGGTATGTTAATGTGGCTTATTTTATTATAAAAATATGAGTTCACATGACACATCATTTATAATTAAAAAAAAAACCTCTCTTCCCCTCTCCTCCCCCTCTCCACCCCCCCCCCCCTCCCTCTGTCTCTCTTAGAAGTCATAAATCAAGTTTATGGTCTTATCACTGATTGGAATGTAAAGCTTCATGAATTTGAAAACCAAAGCTCTTCCTAGGATCACCACCATATTAGCTTGGATTGGATATGTTTACTAATTACTATACATGGAGAGGAGAGCTAGGAATGGTATTCTATAGGGTTGCTTTTTGACAGGTAGTTTTGCAAATTACTTGTTGGTTTTTTAATTTACAAAAGAATTACAGTTTACAATTTACAAGACTTTGACAGTAAAGTTGGGGATCAAATATATATAGTGAGTAGCTTGACAAATGTCGTGTCCACTGCACACTAACTAACAGCTAGCCAGCTGACATTTAATTAGTTTTGTAAGAGATCCTAATAGATGAAAGTGTTGTGACCTCTTTTTGATAAAAGAAGCCATTTTGGTGTTGGATAAAACTTTAAAGAAAATATTATAGAAATCAATAATGGAAACAATACAAAATACCAAATATAAAAACTGAAAGATACACCGTAAAATCAAAATATGAAGAAAGACCGAGCAAGAAATTCTTCCTCCTTTCGTTTTCAAGACAAAACATTTATTTGTTTTGAACAAGTTTCAAACAGAAGTTATGAAAGTTAATATTACCATTCTCATGTGTTACCCACATTAGAACTACCATAGCTATATGTTTTATTAGTGTGCGTATTTCTATAAAAATAGATGCCCATATGTGTAAAATCATTAGCTCCCAATCCTAACGTAGACATTCAAAAGATCTTCACTATGCTCATTTAGAAATAAATTTACTAGCATCTTCCAAAATGCATACGGATAGAGTCTCAAATTGTAACAACTTAAACTAGAAGCCATTACCAGCGCTAGAGATTAGGTTAGCTTAAGGCTGTCGAAACCCATAACAAGTCTAAACTCGCAAAACATAGTCTAAAACCATACACTTTAGTTTTTCCATACATTCATAATATAAAAATAGTTCGTAATTTGAACTTTAACATACATAAGCTCTAAAGTGTAATGGTTTAACATGCAAACTCCCAAAAAGGGTTAACATAACACATATGTCATCATACTTAAAAATATTACATAACTCTAATTTTCTTTAATTATTAGCATAGTGCTATTTATTCACATTTTACATGTTCATCTACTCATGCATCATACACAAAGGAAAAGGCTAAAACTACCCCTAATCCTCTCTCTTTAAAGAACTCTTTTAGTCCTGTAACCCTGCATCTGAGGGTTAGGGGAAAGGGGTAAGTTTATACAAGCTTAATGAGTAAACTGACTAACATTAATTATATTATTTAATTTATACATATGCAATGCATAGTTCACATGGGTTTTCACATCATAAATATTTTACGTAGGATGGACATGTCACCAATAATTCCCCAAATCCAATGTGCCCAGCTCATATAAAACTCCTCAGGACTTTCGTTTAAAACATGACATGTTTCATGCACTTGGGGCAACTTACAGATCTCCCCTAATGGGGCATCATAAAGATCTCCTCTGATGAGGCATTATAAAGATCTCTCAATGGGATTTACTTATAGATCCATAATATATATAACATAACATAGTCATAAACATGGGGGGAGTCAGTGGGTCATCCAACATCCATCAATGCACCAACAACAATTATGCAATTATGCAACATCTTCATGTTCTAGATACTTACATCCTAAATAAATATGACATGATGTATGAGGATGATTATAAATTAAATTTAAAAAGTTTATATTTTATTAAGGTTAGGGTTACTCACCTCATATAGCCTATAAACTATCTAACTCGAATGGTAGGTATCCTCGGATCCTTAACCTTCTGAGTCTCTTAGGCTCGATCCTATAAAATTAGACTTTAGAGTGTTGTACAAGGTTCTAAAACTCTATACATATCATGAGCAACTTATTCTAGACCCTTGGGAACCATGGAACCTTATTTTAGAAGCTTAGGAAAGACAGGAGAAAAAGTCAGGTAGAACCTACTTTGACTGTTAAAGTCTTAAACTTCAACTGCCGAACTCTTAAGCTTTGGATGACCCTTTTGTCCAGTGTTGATTGTGGCTATCAAAGTCTTAGACTTTGACTGCAAAACCTGGGAATTTTTTAGATTTTTTGAGAAACCTCATGCTTCAGCCACTTAACCTTTGGCTTTCGACAGCCGAACCTGAGAATTTTTAGAATTTCCAAGTCGAAAACCTATAGAACCCTTCTTCCACCAAAACCCAAACTCACTCCAAAGTTCTAAAACATAATCCCATTACATATACATATCTCTAGGGCCTAAAACAACTTGAAAACATGCTTAGTACCTACATGCATTAATCAAAAACTCAAACTCTAGGTTTTTCCCAAATCCAACATAGCATGTACATAGATTTTACTCAATCCATCAAGGGGAACTAGCCATTTAAGGCTTATAACATTTAAATATAACTATTCCAACCACAAAACATGCAACTTCAGCATAAAATCACAAAACTCTAACTCTAGCATACATAAACTTCCCAAAACTCAATTTAAAAATAATTTTTCATGAAATTGAAGTTAAAGAAACCTAATCTCTCATTAACTTTCTTAGATCTACCTATTAGATCAAGAAGAAAAAAATGCTACCTCTTTTCTTAGAGCTTGGAGGTGAAAGAACCAAAACCCTAAAGCTTGAATCTACTATTCTAAACTTCTAAATGGAAGAATCTACCTCCAGATCTTGAAAAACCCAAATAAATCTCTTCAAAGAACTCCTTGTATGCCCTAGTAGTTGAGAGAGAGAGAAGGAGAGAAAACCAAGTGTTTTGGGCAAAAGAATAAGCTTTGGTCTCTTTTATACCATTGATAGTCGAGGGACTTTCAGTTGCCAAAAGTCATGCTTTTGGCTGTCAGAGTTCATTCTATCCAAATCGACATTTGAACCATAAAAAGGATTTCGACTGCCGAAATTCTTTCTGGCCAAAACAATCACTTTTAAACTTTTGAGAAATAAAATCTTTAAAATATTTTTTATTTTTAAATACATTTTGAATATCTCAACGTATATATATAAAAATATTTTTATATCTTACTTCCATTCTATTGTTAGTGAAGTTTTTATTTTCACTATAATATTCTATCAATGATAGATATTTAGACATTAAGAAAATGACAGGTATTGCACAAGTAATCTAAAGTAAATAAATTTGGTAGCATTCCAATAAAAAAACACACCTTATAAGTCTCTAATAATTGCCCCATAACTATCGAAAAACACAATTCATTTTCTTCCTAACAAAAGTGCCCATTCATATATTTGTGTAATTTTTGTAAATGCAACGCTATTGTATCATCCTTCATTATCTTAATTTCCCCATATTGTGCAAATCTTGCAGACAAAGAGAGAGTGAGAGAGTGGCGTAATTCTTTAAATGCAATTTTATTCCATGCACACATGCAGAGAGAGAGAAATTATTTTTTTAATTATTTATGATGAGTTATGTGGAATCCATATTTTTATAATAAAATAAGTCATATGCATGCCAACTTAGCAATTACACATTCCCCTAAATTAAATTTTAAATTTTGATAAAATTTTTACAAATATTTTAATTTTAGTTTTTTTTTTATCAAAATTAAAAGGTTAGAATTACAAACGTAAAAATATGAAAAGATATAGCTTTTTGATATGATTTGGCCCATTATAAATTACCCTATTCCTTTTATTTATGACTATTTATTTAATTATTTAATTCTATATCACAAGTTAATTAATTCTTATGCATTGTCTATTTTTTAATTCAATAAAAAAATACTGAATCATTTTTTTTATCATCATCATGATTAAAAAAAAAAAAAAAAAAGACTGAGAGATGTATTAATTTAATTCCGAAATTCAAACTTTGGTTATTGTTCAATAAAATAGGAGAAAAGTCTAGTCAAAGATAAACCATTTACTTCAAAACAAAGAGATTTATAAAGAAAAAAAAAATTGCATCATTTCATTGTGATATACTCCTAAAATTCATATTTTAATCATTAATACACTCATTAATTGAGCTAATTTAAATTACATAAATTATTAAAATTTAAATTCTTAATTATTAAATTGTTAGTATTTGTACTTTAAAAATAAAATTCTTTGTAGTGGTTAATATTTATTTTAAAAAATAAAAGATAATTAATGTAATCTCACAATACATGAAAGGGGTCATCTGTTGGGAACATGGTTGGCATAGCAAATGGTTTTAGATGAAAGCACCCCCAAGAAGCAATGCAAATCCGAAGGAGCAAATTAAATTAAAAAAAAAAAAACACTTTAATATAGGATAACAATAGCAATATTTGCATGTCAAATAGGTATTAAATTATTAATTATTTATTATTTATTTAATTAATGCATACTAGGGCATTAAGATAGCTGTTAACATCCAATTAAGGATGAAATTTTTTTTATACCATATTTAACTTTTTTTTAAATATTAAATTATTATGCTTCTTTTTTATTTATTTTAGAATATTTTTTTTAATTAAAAAAATTAAATTTTTTTATTTTAAATATAAAAATTAATAAAAAATAATTAAATTAAATTCTTATAAAATTTTACTTTTTAAATAAGAGAAATATAATATAAAATTTTAAAAAATAAAAATTATAAATTATTTTCACACGAAATATAAGATGGTAAGGTAAGAAAACTCCAAATAAATTAGTGTCACGGCAAGAGTAATACAAATTCCGAAGGGCAAAATTGGGAAGCTAAGTGAAAAATGTTGTCTACCAATCTCCTAGCAGAGAGAGAGAGAGTGGTGGCTGGAGGAGGGTGGAACTGGAGGGAAGTCTTTGTCTTCGGTGACACGGCAGCGAACGTGCCAGAAAGAAAGTCACAATCAATCAGATGCATTTGGTGGCTTTCCCATTTGGTGGCTTTCCTAAACAATAACAAAATCCTCCAAATAAATTTAGTAAAAACGTACGTCGGTCTCATTGTTCTCTTAGCCATAACAGTCACGGCCTAACCATTTCTTCCTCTCTTCTTCTCTTCACTCTTCACTCCTCAGGGATGCACAGAGAATCATCTCTGTGTATGCTAAATTTGGGTTTGCTTCCCAATTCCCAGTATAAACTTCTCTTTTTGTAGTGTTGCTTTTGCGAAAACCTGAGTGAAACACACAGGCTTGTGCGCTTCTAGAAATAGATAATGGCGGTTGGAGGCGGAGGAGGCGAAGGCGGCTCCAAGATCGACGAGTTCGCACCCTTCCCCGTCCAAGACCAGCTCCCTGGAGTCGACTTCTGCGTTTCCAGTTCTCCTTCTTGGCGTACTCTCTCTCTCTCTCTCTCTCTCTCTCTCTCTCTCTCTCTGTGTTATCAGTCTCTGTTTTAGTTTTTCTGCTTTGTTTGGCTTAATTCAAACATTAGGAATCTGGAAAGTTGGCTAACGAATTCTTCCACTTGGATTCTCGTTGTTCTAATTCTTCAATCATTGTTGACGGATTTCCCGCATGACTTTTTTTTTTGCTTGTTTTTTAATGCTTTATTTTCTTGGTCTCAAATGTATATTTGTCTTACTGTAATTACGATTACTTCACGATTTTCTGGTATCGATTGCATCATTTTATTTATTTTTCTTCTTCTTCTTCTTTCCCAAAATTCTATTGCTTGAACTATATATATATATATATATATGAAAAAAAACGAAAATATTGGTGAACGATGATCAGTTATTTTTTGTTTTTTTAATTTTTTTATCAAATAGATTCTGTTTGGTAGCCTTGAAAGTTACACTCTGGTTGGGTGATGCGAGGTGAGGGAAGGGTAAATAAGGGTAAATAGAAGAGAAGAGCTGAATTAAGTGAAGGTTAAAGGTAAATAAGGTAAGACTCATCCTTCTTTACCCCCTCAAAGTCTAATTTTCTTACCCTCCAAATTGGGATGTAAGGGGAGTGCTTAAAATTATTTTATTTTTTATTTTTTTATTATGTCTTTAATTCTTCTCTTTCAACTCTTTTAAGTGGCTGTACTTGATCTCTAATCCCTCCTTTTAGATCATTACTATTTGTAAACTGAAGATTTATCATAATAAATTTTTAATTTAATAAATTATCTAATTATAAACTAAAAAAATTACTTCATGTTTTGTTGTATATGTAGTAAGAGCATCAAGTCCCACTGGCACGCCAACATCCACTCCATTTGACTTAGCATATTCATAATAACCCTTATACTTGTAAAACATATAAACTCAAAACTATCATACTATTGTCAATTTCAACATATTACAGCAGTTACAAAAAAATAAAAAATAAAATGACATTTGTATTACTTTATAGTTATCTAAGTTGAATGATGAAATAGTATATGCCATGGTCTGGCATAAAGAGATAATTAAAAATGTAAATTATAGGTCATCAAGTAAAAAAAAAGTCTTAATTTGTATATTAAAAAAAAATAAAGAATAAATTTTTGTCTAATAGAAAATGATATTTTTATAATTCTAATAATTATTTATCATTTTTCACCTCTTTCTAAACATAAAAAATAAACGTTACCTTTCCATTAATTCACTCATTTTCAAACGATTTTTTTTTTATTGTAACCTCCTTACTCTTCCCCCTCCTTACCCTCTCATTAATTACCCTTCTCTCACTCCATTTAAACAGAGCATAGGGAAGTAAAATAACAAAAAAATGAACGGAAAAGTTTTGATTTATTAAATTTGATTTTCCCCTTTTTCTTAAAATTGAATATTTTTACCGCTTTAATTTTAATGAAAAAAACTTATCCAATTATTGTGTCTGAAAATGTTGAAAAAGAAAAATCTAGTAGATTCTCGAGATATATAAGCAATCCAATTACAATTCTATGCTTCGATGGTTTTATCCCCTACTTATCTCGTTTTCCTGCATTTTCCAATTATCCAAACAGGGCTATCTAAGTTAAATTTTACTTAATTACAATTTCTTCGTTTAAAAATATTTGTTTATGTATATTTCCTTTTCTTAGCAACTGCAAAATTTAATTTTCGCCCACTGGCTAGTTTTGTTTATATTGCTTACAAATAAATGTTCTTAATGGTACACTTTAAGTAACGTTTTCAAAGTCAATATAATCAAATTTTTATGATTAAGAAAATAACCAATTTGACTTCATATTCGTGCATTCTTCAGGAGCATTGTTCCTGAGTTATTGGTTGAGTATTAATGGTGAATTATAATGGTCAAATTAATAATAAATTCCTGTGCACAAATTAATTCTGTTAAAATTTTCCCCATTGATTGCAGCTGAGGCCATATTTTTAGGATTTCAGCACTACATAGTGATGCTTGGAACTACTGTGATCATTCCATCCATTCTCGTCCCTTTGATGGGTGGTGGCAATGTAATTGGGCGCAATACTTCTATATGGCAGATTTTTCATAATTTCAAATTCGTGATTATATGATTTATTTTGAATTGGTCATTCCCCTGTTTTGGTATTAGGTGGAGAAGGCTGACCTGATCAACACTTTGCTTTTTGTTGCTGGAATAAACACGCTCTTGCAGACTTGGTTTGGGACTCGGCTTCCAGTGGTGATTGGAGGATCCTATGCTTTCATTATCCCTGCCATCTCCATTGTTTTGTCGAGTAACAACAACAACAACACATTTCTCAGTCCCCATCAGGTTGATTTACTCTCAGTTTTTGTGAATGCATGTTCTAGTTTATTTGGTTGCTTTTTTCTTGAAGAAGATGGATGAGAATGCTTTAAAATTGATTAGTATTTTGAAAAGAAGATTAGGAAAGTGAAGATTTAGTTTAGAATTGGTTAATCAATTTTTTAATTTATTTTTGTGCTGATGATCTTTGAATTACCCTCCTTTATGGTTTTTAGAGGTTTAAACAATCTATGAGAGCTATACAAGGAGCACTTATTATTGCATCATTCTTTCAAATAGTCATTGGTTTCTTTGGGTTCTGGAGAATTTTTGCAAGGTTAGTTGCTTTACAAGTGTCATAATGGATTAAGAGGTCTTTATGCATTATCTGCTTACTTTAAGGAGCCATTTTCGGATGTCTTATGATGTAGATTTCTTAGCCCTCTTGCTGCTGTTCCTCTTGTGACTCTCACTGGACTTGGGCTTTATGCACATGGATTTCCACAAGTAAGAAAGCTAAAACTTCTTGCACAACAACTGCTGATTGCCTTTGTAAAAACCAAAATCACAAGTGCAAGATAATTCCTGAAAATATGTTCTGTTTGGTAAGAGTAGGAAAACTTTTTCATATTTGTTTGAATTGTCACCAATCAGTGAAGTAACTTCTACAAAGTCATGAATACAAGTCTAAATGCTTCAAAACAATTCTGTATCACAGTCTCTTTGATTTGTCAATGCTGCGTGGTAATATAAGGGAAAGACAAAATGACTTCATGTCCTTTTTATTTTTATTAATATTGTAATCATTTTCATTTAACAGCTATTGTTCTCAGACCAATGAATCTTGATGATATATAAACTGAGCTTATTTGAATTAACTACTTGCTTCTTTATAACACCTTTTCCGTGACTAATTTTATCTCTGCTCCTACCGTTGCCAATTGTTTGAACAGATGGTTCATTATGAACTGTACTGCCTGATTGTCTTGACCTATTAAATTATTTGTTATGCTGGCAGAACAATTTTGTATGGAATTATATGTTTTAGTGCTGCCTTTTCTTCCATTTGGACACTAATTTGCATAATGTTTTCTCTTGATGCTTCCAGCTGGCAAAATGTGTTGAAATTGGACTTCCAGCATTGGTTATGGTTGTCCTCTTATCTCAGGTGAGTGGTGACTCTATTTGCATTCATAATCTACTTCAATTGGCATGATAAATGGTAATCTGGGGTGGGACTATGGATTACCTCTTAGATTGGTTCTTAGGAGGGACATACAGTTTTGGGCTTCATTACTGCTTGCTGATTTAGTGGGAACATAATATTCCTTTGTTTATCATGCATCCTTAACTTTGGAAAATAATTTACCCACTTTTATTAAGGTTTTATCTTGCTTGTAACCAATTCTATTGCAGTTTCTTCCTCATTTGATGAAATCAAAAGGAATCAAACTGGATCAATTTGCCGTCCTATTCTCTGTTGCAATTGTATGGGCTTATGCAGAAATTTTGACAGTAGCTGGTGCATATGATAATAAGCCTACAAGCACACAAATTAGTTGCCGCACTGATCGTTCTGGGCTACTTAGTGCTGCTCCTTGGTGAGCTCACATCAAACAACCTAGCTTTGATTCATTTGATTGCATCTCTTTCTTAGTAATGTACACATTATTGTTTCCTGAAATCTGCAATAGGCATGCACTTTCATATATCCATTGGGTAATTTATTGCTTCTAATAACTCACAAGCACAACAATGAAGTGGACTACTAAATTTTTTTAATATGTACCAGTGGATCTAGTACAACCATAATGTGTACCAAAAAAGATGGCTTACTATCATAATTGTCCATGCAAGCCCAGTTGATAAAAACAGCTTGCAATGCAGTCATTTATTTATTTATTTTTATCACTTCTTTATCTAATTTCTGTTTTTCTAGTATATGATAAAGTAGGATTTGCTGCTGGACATGTTCTTATTATAAGCCTGACAACTTCAACAATGCATATAGATTTGAAAGTATATGCTTTTTCATTCTCACACATTAATTGCCACAAAATAATGAACTATACTTCTCTCATTCATTGCTGTAAATAGTTGAGGAGTTCAATTTATACATACCTAAAATATTACTTGTAGTTTGGAATATGGTAAGCAGTATCGTACATCAGAAAGAGAGAATTACCTGACTGTATCATTGTATTCTACTGCTACTAGTTTGTTGATTTATTATTATTTCTTAAGCTTATGCAATATCTCTCGAGTGAAAATCAGTAAGACATTCAATTATTTTTACTTCGCTTTGTATGCAGGATAAGAGTTCCATATCCATTTCAATGGGGACGTCCTACTTTTGATGCTGGTGATACTTTTGCAATGATGGCTGCTTGTTTTGTTGCTGTTGTTGAGGTAAAATTTTTCAAGAGCATTTCATCATCTATTACTTTTATGAATTCCCAATACAATAAAAGGGCGGCCCTAATGCAGCTTCCTGCTTTGTGAAGATCAGGGAATGGTCTTTGTTGTAAGTAGTCATTAGTGATGCTCAATACAATGATTCACTTATTTCAACTTTTCTGAAAGCAAGGACGTTGTTAGCACTAAAATATATTCTTCTTGTTTTAACATCATGCACAACAAAATTGGCTATAAAGTTTGTTCTGGGTGATAACTTATTTCTGGATGCAGTCTCAATGCTCTTAGTCTTATGAATGTCAACAAAGTGAAAGCTGGATATACTTGTTTGGATGCCTTGAATTATTGGGTCCTTTGTTCATGTTCTTCCTTTATTACTAGTTGTATCTTCCTGAAAGGTTTCTAACTAGTGCTTTAATATTTTTCATATCTATCTTTCTCATTATTTATCTTATTTATTGGCGGCAGTCTACTGGGACAATCATTGCAGCATCAAGATATGGCAGTGCTACTCCAATACCACCTTCTGTACTTAGCCGAGGTATTGGCTGGCTGGTAATGGATGATCCTAGAAGTCTTGTTATAATTCTTTTAGGATCTCTTACACTCCGTAATTGCTGGTTCTGATCTCTCACCTTTTTGACTTCTATGAATATCCAGGGATTGGGAACTTTGCTCGCTGGAGCTTTTGGTACAGGAAGTGGCTCGACTGCTTCAGTGTAATGACTTTGGACTTTTGAAGTTAGTTATTTCCCTTTTGTAGTAGAAGATAATTTTTAGATGTTGTCTACCACTCTGACCTTCATTTGACTATACTTAATGCATTAATAATCAACTTGAAAAATCTTAAACCAGCTTCAAGGTTTTCTTAATCTAGTTTTTATATTGTGGCATTCTGGTGAGAAGAGGAAAACAGGCATTTTTTTTTCTTGAAGAGAATGTTGAACAGTTGAAGTTTCATTGAATTAAATTGAATACTACAACTATCCTTTTGAAGAAAGTTTAAGGAAAAAAAATTGTGTATTGCTTTCTAAGATCTTTTAATTGCAAATGATTCTGTTGCTTATTCAAGGATATGCTGTTGTAAATCACATAGGCAGATGTATGAAAGTGCTGAATGGTTGCAATGGTTCAGCGTATTGAATTGGTAGACGTTCTAATCCAAGTATTTTCTTCTGCTAATGCTGTGATGTAATAATTCTCTGTTGTACTTGTAGTGAAAATGCGGGTCTTTTGGGATTAACACGAGTTGGAAGTCAGAGAGTGGTTCAAATATCAGCTGGCTTTATGCTTTTCTTTTCTGTGTTAGGTGCAGTTTTCCATATTATGCTCTACATTCTATTTTTGTCTTGTCTTAACTGATCATTGATAATTCTCTATTTTCTTACAAATTTCTGCTTAAACAATCTTGCAATTAGGACCTTAGCTAAATGTTTATAATTTTGTTCACTCTTTGGTTGCTTTAATTGCGTCATTATTCATCTCTAACAGGAAAATTTGGGGCTCTTCTCGCTTCCATACCCTTGCCAATCGTGGCAGCTCTGTACTGCATCCTCTTCGCATATGTGTGTATGTATCTCTTCATAACATCATAGTCAATAATATGGCTGAAATCTATTCTGTGGCCAACCAATTATCAAGGGGCCAACTGATGTTTAATTAGGAGTTTGAAACTTTATTTTACAAGAGAAACGAGTTTTGATAAATTTTGATGGGTGTTATGAGGGTGTTATTGCATTTAAAACTTGGTTTCACTTCTTCCCTGTAAGACGGTTGCTGAATCTTCCGATTCTTAAAGGAAGGACTGCATAAATTCTGAACTTTGGGTGAATTTTCCTCTTCTTTTAACTTATGAATACTATTCTAGACTTTATAGAAAGGGGCAATTATGGATCTATGCCATGAGGTGCCCATCTGTACTATGCTGACACTAGAGTGTCTTGTGGTAATGGTTGGGCAGGTTCAGATTATGAAGAATCTAAATAATTTAACTGGAGTCAACTCAGGGTTGTCTAACCCTCCAAAATGTTGTATTTTTTTGCAAATTGACTGAAAGACCTTGTAAGAGCCGAGCCTCATCAATTGCTTAGAACTTACAAGTTGAATTGTTTTTCCTAATATTGTATAGGGGCCTCTTTGATCCTAGTGGTATAAAACTTGTCCTTACCTATGTCCATTCTTACTGTCAATGAAGTTTCCATAACACAAACTATGTGATGTAACCGAATTTAATGACTCTTTTCAGAAACCAAAGCAAATATATTCTTCATGTGGGATGCCTACTGGCTTTTAGTAATAGTATTTCTTGTAGGTTTAGATTTCTGTTGTTAACTGAAGTTATATTTGAATAATTTTAGGTATTTCTAGAGTTTATTTATTTTAATGTTATTTTAATAGTGTTATATTTGATTACTACTATGCTCTCATCAATAATCATATCTGATCAATCTCACATAATTAACTGGATAATCAAAGTGCAAACAAGATGTGGTACCACCATAATTTAATTGTCCAACAAGTTGATTAGTTGAGAAACTTAAGTGCTTAAATCAATAAAAGAAGAATCAGTGACTACTGTAACATATTCTTGTCATGCGTGCTCTGTTGTCCTACTTTTTAATCACTCTTGAAAGATACAATTTAAATTAACTTTATTGTGATATACTTGTGGCATGAGTAGGTTCAGCTGGTCTTGGATTTCTCCAGTTCTGCAACCTGAATAGCTTCAGGACAAAGTTTATCCTTGGCTTTTCTCTCTTCATGGGTCTCTCTGTGCCACAATACTTCAATGAATATCTTTTAATTTCTGGACGTGGCCCTGTTCACACTGGTGCCATCTGGGTGCGTTATATTTGAATTGCAGCTTATTTTGCAATGTAGCAATTATGTGCATTTATATGAAGAAATTCATGTTCATCCTCTTAAGCAGTTCTGTTTTTCCCTTTTTCTTTTTTTGCTTGTAGTTCAACAACATAATGCAAGTGATTTTCTCATCTCCGGCAACGGTGGCAATTATAGTTGCATTCTTCTTGGACTGGACTCACAGCCTGAGGCACAGCTCAACCAGGCGCGACAGCGGTAGGCACTGGTGGAGGAAATTCAGAAATTTTGATCAAGACTCTAGGAGTGCAGAGTTCTATTCACTGCCTTACAACCTTAACAGGTTCTTCCCTTCATTTTAATGCCAGGCAAGGAAAGGAGTAAAAGTACAGAATACTTGTCAATTTATTGCATCCTTTATATAATAATTATATGTTCATCAAATGCATAATACAAGAAAGGAAATTTGATATTTGATTTCTTATTTTTACCTCTATTTTCCTTTTATATTTTGACATGGATTGGTGGATTTCACATCGTTGGTGCTGCTGCACATACAGATATCGACTTCTGTATAAATATGTGTTATAGTAAGCATGTAAATTTAAAGGCACACATATAATCATACAACACAATATAGAAAAGAGAAAATATTCCATGATTTGACCATAGTTTGCATCGTAAAACGGGAGAAAAAATTCTATTACGATGGAAAAGAGTAAAATACAATTACGTAGAACTCTATTGCAAGGTGCTGAATTTTACAATATTCTCAAGCTTGTTAACTCGTGCCCTTCGCTACCATAGACCTCACTTTATTCCAATAGAGTTGTAATGCGAAACTTTTTTATTGGGTTATAATTCGAGATCCATAAAAATATATCCAAAATTCAAATTACATGAAAAGATTTCTATCCACCGCAAACAAAAAGAATGATGATATTAATTCGAGCTTTTTTTTTATTTAATTATTTCCCTTGCCTTCTGCTTCTCTTTTGTGGCGAATTAAGTATTTCATTACTATATTTAAGAATGGAAATGTTTGATTTAGGAAGCAATTATTGTATGCTCAACTTCATAGTTAATTTTATAACAATTAGATAAAATATTTGTATATGAATTTATATTAATTTTGTATAAATTTTGATATAAATATTTAATTTAATAATTATAAAATTAGTTCTCAAAGTTGAGATTATATTAAATGCAACCTTTAATTTAAAAAACATATAATAAATTCGTTAATAAGAGAATAAACATTATGATCAATTATTTTAAGAGAATGTATGATTATTTAATAAATTCATTGATTATTAGTTTTTAATAATTTAGGAGAGTGGTTTCAAAATAATAATAATAATAATGAGTCAAGAGAGAATGTAAAACAAATATTATAATAAAATTACAAAATTTCATTGGCCTATTGTATAAAAAGAATTTAAAATTTTTTGGTTTTTCGCAATTGTAGTCAATTTTTTTTATGTGTCCTGTAATTAGAATTTAATTAATTGTCACAATTATAGCTAAAAAGACTAAATTAAATTTGAGAAAATAACATTAAATTACAATATAATTTTTAAATTTTATTTGATTAACAAAATAATTTATTAATTTAAACTTTATATTTAAATGTTTTTATTTATGATAGAAAATATATTTATAATATAAAATATATTTTATATTTATTTTTAATTGAAATTTTATATTAAAAGTTAATTTTATTGATTAAAAAATATTTTAATATAATAAATAATTTAAAAATTATATAATAATAAAGTGATCATAAAATAATCACACTGTAAATTTTTTTTTTCTAGTTATCAATTACGCAAATTAATCATATTATAATAAAATAATCATTAAAGTTACATACCAAGCATAGCATAGGTCATAGAACCAATCATAAAAAAAATCCATAGTTTTATAAATAAAAATAACATTTAATTTTTCTAAAATAATATTAATAACTCATGAAAAAAATTTGTGTATTAACAACGGAAAAAAATTTCACAGTTTAAATTAACAAACTTTATTATTATATAAAAAACAAGCATACTACCCAATGCATGGGTAATTTATAATGTTTATTTTTTAATTTAATTTTTAATTAATTTTCAATAAAATAAATTATTATAATTAAATTAATTTTAAATTAAAAAATTTTTATTTAATTTAATTTAATAAATTTTTACTTACTATAATAATAAAATTTTAATTAATTTATGATATAATTAATTAAAATACCTATTTAATTTTTTTTATAAATATATTATAAGTAGTTTTCATGATTATTTCATTTAAAATGTAATAAAAATTTTTTATTCAAAAAATAATTTAAATTTTATGTAAATTAATATTTATTTTTTTATAAATTACAGAAAATATATTAAATTAATAAAAAAAATAATATTATTTTAAAATATATAAATATAATATTTTCTTTTATTAATATAATAAAAAAATAAAATACTAATAATGAATTAAATTATTTAATTTTAAGAACAATAAAAATATATAACATTATTATTAATTAAAAATAACATTCTATTATATTATTTTTTAAAAATATTGAATTAAAGTGTAAATTTTTTTTATTTATCTGATATATTTTTTATAAAATAATTCTTTGATAAAAATGATTATCACTTTACATAAATTTATAATATAAAATAAATACATTTTATAAAAATTAAAATTTTAAAACATTGTCATTTTTTATTAATATAATAAATATTAAAAATACATACTATTTTCAAAAAATAGATTTCATAATTTTAATAATATAATTTTAATTATTTTTAATCATTTTTATTTATAGCTAAATTTTCGATACAATTATATTTATAATTTATCCTTGAAACTCTACTTCTGTATAAAAATATAGTTGAGAGATAATTTATGTAAAAAAATATAGATATTCAATTAAAATTTAAAAATAATTCTGTTAAAAATTAATAATAATAAAATATGAATAATCAAATATTAGTTCATTGCATTCGATATATAATGATAATGAAATAAAATATTCAAAAGTTTAAAAAATATTAAATAGGAAATTTATAAAAAATTAATAAGTAAATAAATATTAATTAAATATATTAAAATAAATAAATTTTGATAATAATAACTAATAACTTTGAAAGAAATATTAAAAAATAATGCAAATCAAAAAAAGATTTAAGAGTACTTAGGTGAAATGAAAATACTTAGTACGAATAGAGTGTTTGATGTGTATTAAATGTCTCATATGACACACTATATATAGATAAACAAATGAAAATTATTTAAATAAAAAATTAATTTGTAATTAATTATTATTTAATTGAAAAACGATAACAAATATTTAAATTTAATTTTTATAACAGTAAAATGTTTCTTATTTACTTTGTCATTTCAATTAAATCGTCATAAGTTAGTAATAATAATAATAATAATAAGTATTAATTAATATTAGAAAAGTGAAATAAAAAGAATATTAAATTATTACCATAAACTATAATATATACTAAATAAATAGGTCAAATCTTTATATTTTATTTTTATAATTTTTTATGTAAACTATACTTTTTATCTCTCAAATTTTTTAATAGAGATTTCATGATAAAAATAATAGAAAATATAATAAAGTAATAAAAATATTTATTAAAGATATAAAATAATTTAAGGTAAATTAAATTATATGATTGTTGATTATGAGATCACAAATTAATGGTCAATTTTCTTTAAACTAATGACCATCAATAACTTATTATTATTATTATTATTATTATTATTATGGAAGGTAATATGTGGCAAATAATATTTTTACATAAATGAATTTATAAAAAAATAATATAAATAATTTTTAAATATTACATTTAATAATAAAAGGTTTTAATTTTTTAAAAATTAAATTTTAAAGAAAGTAATAATTTAAATAAAAAATATTAAGGTAGTATTATAAATAATAATGATAATTAAAAGAGAAATAAATAATTAAATAATTATTAGTATTTATAAAATAATATAAATAATTTTTAAATATTATATTTAATTAAAAAATGTCTTAATTTTTAAAAATTAAATTTGAAAGAAAATAATAATTTAAATAATAAATTTTAAGATACTATTATAAATAACAATGATAATTAAAAGAGAAATAAAAAAAATTAAATAATAATTAGTATAAAAAAAATATTTATTATTAATTATGAGATCACAAATTAATGGTTAATTTTTTTAAACTAATGATCATCAATGACTTATTATTATTATTATTATTGTTGTTGTTGTTATCTTTTAAACTATTTTTTATTTTAAAATATTATTATTATTATTATTATTATAACATGTAGTAAATAATATTTTTGGATGAATAATTTTATAAAAAAATAATATAAATAATTTTTAAATATTACATTTAATCATAAAAAGTCTTAATTTTTAAAAAATCAAATTTTAAAGAAAATAATAATTTAAATCATAAATATTAAGGTAATATTGTAAATAATAATGATAAATAAAAGAGAAAAAAAATTAAATAATAATTAGTATTTATAAAATAATATAAATAATTTTTAAATATTACATTTAATTACAAAGGGTCTTAATTTTTAAAAATTAAATTTTAAAGAAAATAATAATTTAAATTATAAATATTAAAGAAGTATCATAAATAATAATGATAATTAAAAAAATAAAAAAATAAAAAATAATTAGTATAAAAGAGAGTATTTATGAAAGGTGATACATGGTAAACTTTTTAAAGAAAGTGCTATATATTATTTCTTTGGAAATATTTCTTTGCTTTATATATATATATATATATTATTATTTTATTAAAATATGATTACTTTACATGATAGACAATTAGAAAAAAAAAGTTTACAATGTGATTGTTTTGTATTTATTTATTATTATATAATTTTTGGATTGTTTATTATATTAAAATATATTTTAATCAATAAAAATATTTTTTAGTATACAATTTCAATTAAAAATAACGTAAAATATATTTTATATTATAAATAAAAAATATTTAAATATAAAGTTTAAATCAATGGACTATTTTGTTAATAAAATAAAACTTTAGGAATCATATTGTAACTTACTATTACTTTCTTAAATTTAATTTAATCCCTTTTACTATAATTATGATAACTAATTAAGCTTTGATTATAAATCACATACAAAAAATTTTGAGTACAAATGTGAAAAACTTAAAAATTTTAAAATTTTTTTTATTCAATAAGCCAATTTCATTCGTAAGGCAAATCTATATCTATAAATATTTTACTAAGTATTTCGAATCCTTCCACAACTCTTATCCATATTTAATAATAATTAAAAACAAGTAGTGCAAAAACCGGCTATAAATTCTATATCCTGCTCTCCTAATATATATAATCCTAAAAGTTTAAATCTAAAATTTCGGAAACTTAAACCTTAAACCTTAAAAGTTAAATTAATTTTAAGAATCTAAACTCTAAATTCTAATATTCTAAATCCCAATATTCTATATCTTAAAATTCTAAACTCTAAATTCAAAAATTCTAAACCCTAAATCTTAAAAAATCTAAACCTTAAATTTTAAAAAGCTATATCCTAAAAGTCTGAAACTTGAACCCTTCGTTTTAAGCCCTAAATTTCTAAATTTTAAACCATAAACTTTAAACTTTAATTATAAAATTCTAAATTTAAATAATTAAATCTAAACCTAAATCTTAAAAAAAAAAAAGAAAAAAGTTAGGCAGAATAAAGTGAACACATACATAGGGTTTGTTTGGCATTACTGTTGGAATTGTTGTTAAGAAAATCACTTTTTTAGATATACTATTTAGAGAGTATTAAAAAAAATTAATTAAATTTAATAAATTTTAATCATAAAAATACTAAAATAACAAAACAGTTTTTTTTCAAATAGCTTTTTTTAACGGCATATAAAATAATATTTTTATACAGAAAGTCAGTTTTAAGCCTCTAAACATAATGTCAAACAGGCATATAGTTGGGCCATCAATATATAAATGTCCCAACTATATATATCCCTACTTTGTCCCCCTTAATATAAATATTTAAATAAAATGATTATATATCTATATTTATGAATTATATTTGAGAAAAAAATTACATTTTTATCTTTAATAATAATTAATTTCTAATATGTATATATTAAGTTAATAAAATTGAATAATAATAATAAATATGTATATTTTTATATTAATTATAATTAATATGCATATATTAAATAAAATTTATTAGTTTTTATTATTTCCACTAATTAACATTGGACTTTTTAGTTTCTTAATGTTTGACATAAAAATTTAAATGAAATTAAAATATATTTATATTTACATTTATAATTACAAAAAAAGTATTTATAATTACAAAAAAATGTACATTTTTATCATTAATTGTTAATGACTAATATGTACATATTAAAAAAAATTATTAGTTTTACTAAATTTATGGCCATATTATTATCATTAATCACTCATTAATGTGACTTTTCGACCTCTTAATTCCTAGCGTATATTTATATAAATATTATAAAACTAAGTTATGAAGTGAGATTACAATATAAAAATGAGTTGTGTCAAGGAAAATAAATAGATTAATAATAAGTAAAATGAGAAATAATTAATGAACATGATAATGGCATATACAAAGTTAGTCACAAGTGCATATTCAGGAATGAGTACCAAGTAAAATTACTATTGAACAAATAATTCTATTAAATTTTAATAGCAATAAAGACCAATGTAAATTTAAAATTATTATAAATCTCCATATAATAATAATAATAAAAAAGTAGGTGAAGATAGTAATAAGAGTTTTTACAAATATTTATTAGGTATGTTCTTAAAATTTAAGAATTGTTTTATTGTTTTATATTTTTAAATTTTAGAAAAAAAAAAAAATGTTCAGTTGGTGTTCTAATCACATAAAAGGATTTTAGAAACAGATAGCAGATTTTAGGTAGAACAAGGATACTTCGAGGCTGCTGGCCAAATCATGGCACATGGAAGGAAAAGCTTGCACAAGTATAATTAAATGCAATGTTTACATGAACTGTTACCATATCAATATCACATGGGTGGCTAGGAAGTTAGCCGTTAATTACGAGTAAGCTATGATGAAAATGGTTCTCCCTCTCTAAAGCTACAAAATTTTATTTTTTAAATTTAATTTTATCTCAAAACAAATAAAATTGCAAATTTAATTTTAAGTCTGATTGTGACTTGAATTAAAAGTGTTAAATTCTATGCCTTTCTAGGAATTAATTTGTAGAATTAATGAAGAGCAATTGCATAAGTTTAATTGGATTAAATTACTTAGTCCAAAAAATATCATAAATGATAAATAACAAGTTGAGAGGGGCATCTAACATTATTTTAGAGTTTATTTTTTAAAATTTCTCTACTTTAATATTGCCCTTGATTTTGCATTTGGCTTTATGATGATGCAAGCTTTAGTCTGCCATTGAAATTATATTTATAGTACTTATATACACATGCATGCATATATATTTCAACACAAATATCATGTGTTACCCAAAGTCTTCCTTGAGCGTGATTGTCCTTATTTTCAGCCAAGTTCAAATATTTAAATTTATTTGAAATATGAAATACATACTTGTTGCATATATTATTCATAACATATATTACAAGAATATTTGTACAAGCATTACTTTTGCAGAAAATCTCTAAAGGCTACAATTCTTATTAAAGAGCCAACAGTTGCAAATAACTTAAGACGTTTGTTCACCTGTCTATATGGTTGATCACTCGCTTGCTAAAGTTAAGGCATATATCCACTTACCAAGAAGACTTGAGGCATTTATTCGCCTGCCTATTGGACTGAGCACTTGCTTGTCCTAACTAAAACATATATCTGCTTGTCTATTGGATCAAACACTCGTCCGCCCAAATGAAGGTGTATATCCGCCTGCCTACCAAGCTAATTTTACTCGTTCGTCCTAACTAAGACGTATATTTGCTTGCCTACCAGATTGATTTAACTCGCCTGCCTTAACTAAGACATATATTTGCCTACCTACCAAGCTTATATCACTCGCTCACCCTAACAAAAGCACATAACTACCTGCCTACTATGCTGATTTGATTAGCTTGCCCTAACTAAGGCATTTATCCGCCCTGCCAACCAAGTTGATTTCACTCGTCCGCCTTAACAGAGACAGATTTCGTTTGCCTGCCAGTCTGATTTCATTTTATTGAACTGTTGCTAAGAGAAAAGCTTTTGAAGTCACCATGGCATCTCTCTCTTTCTCTCTCTCTCAAGTTTACTGAACTGTTGCCAAAAGTAAAGCTTCCGAAGTCTCCATGGCATATGTTTTTATGGTCTTATCACTAACTGGAATGTAAAGCTTCACTAATTTGAAAAATGAAGTTCTTCCCATCATCACTGCCAAATTAGCTTGGACTTGATATGTTTACTAATTACTATACATGGAGAGGAGAGCTAGGAAAGATATTGTTGTATGCCAAGAGAAAGAAGGTTTTTATTTTATTTTTTATTTTTTATTTTTTTATGATTTGTTATGCAGACTCATATTTTTATAGTAAAATAAGTTACATGGCATGCCAACTCAGTAATGACACACTCCTCACAAATTAAATTTTATAAAATTTTTTTTATTTTTTTGGACAAAATTAAAAAATTAAGATTAAAATGTAAAAACATGTAAAAATTTGACTTTTTAATATGATTTAGACTATTATAAATTACCCCATTTCTTTTATATATAACTACTGCTTATTACACTAACTTATTTATTTATTTATTGCTATTAATGGTATCACAAGTTAATTCTTATGTATTGTCTATCTATTTGATCCAATAACAATTGCTAGATCATTTACATCCAGACTGAGAGATTTATTAATTTAGCCCGAAATTCAAACTTTGGTTATTGACTCCTAAAATTCATATTTTAATCACTAATACACTCATTAATTGAGCTGATTTAAATTACGGAAATTATCAAAATTTAAATTCTTAATTACTAAATTATTAGTAGTTTGTACTTTAAAAATAAATATTTATGATATATATGAAAGACAATTAATGTAATTTCACAATATATGAAAGGGTCCTCTGTTAAGATCGTAGTTGCCATAGCAAATGGTTTTCGATGAGAGCACCCACCAGGAGCAACATAAATCCGAATGAGCAAATGAAAAAAAAAAAAAAAAAAAAACTCTTAATATAGGTTTCCTTCTAGAAACAACAGCAATATTTGCATGTGAAGTAGGTATTAAATTATTAATTAATTAATTAATACTAGGGCATTAAAATAGCTGTTAACATATACTTTTTTTATAATAAATAAAATACATGGCGATAAAAATAAATTTTTATTAAAATTATAATAATTTTAATATAATTTCTATTCTTATATAATTCATAAAAACAAACACTTCATATTTAATATAAGATTTTGAATGATAATGGTATTCAATTGAGAAGAATTTTTTTTTATCATATTTAATTTTTTAAATATAAAAATTAATTAAATTAAATTTTTATAAAATTTTACTATTTAAATAAAAGAAATTTAATAAAAAATTTAAATTATATAAAGTTAAAAATTATAAATTATTTTTACACAAAATATACAATTGTAATGCGAGAAAACTTCAAATAAATTAATCACAGCAGAATACAAATTCCAAAGGGCAAAATTGGGAAGCCGTGTGAAAAATGTAGTCTGCAAATCAGGGGGAAGTGATAGCTGGTGGAGGGTGGAAGTAGAGGGAAGTCTGTTTCTTCGGTGACACAGCAGCGAAAGAGAAAGAAAGTCGCAATCAATCAGATGCATTTGGTAACTTTCCTAACAATAACAAAATCCTCCAAACAAATTCAGCAAAAAGTTGCGTCGGTCTCATTCTTCGTTTAGTCATAACATTCCCCGCCTATCCTTTTCTTCCTCTCTTCTTCTCTTTTCTCTTCACTCCTCACTCCTCAGAGACACACAGAGAATCATATCTGCGCATGGTACATTTTGGTTTTGTTTCCCAATTCCCAGTATAAACTTTTCTTTTTGTAGTGTTGCTTTTGCGAAAACCTGAGTGAAACACACAACCTTGTACGCTTCTAGAAAGAGATAATGGCGGTTGGAGGGGGAGGAGGGGAAGGCGGCTCCAAGGTCGACGAGTTCGCACCCTTCCCCGTCAAGGACCGGCTCCCTGGTGTCGACTTCTGCGTTTCCAGTGCTCCTTCTTGGCGTAATCTCTCTTTCTCTCTCTCTCTCTCTCTCTCTCTCTCTCTCTCTCTGTTATCAGTCTCTGTTTTAGTTTTTCTGCAGTGGTTTGGCTTGATTCGAGCATTTGGAATCTGGAAAGTCAGCTAAAATTTTCTGCCACTTGGATTCTTGTTGTTCAAATTCTTCGATCACTGTTGACGGATTTCCGCGAGTCTTTTTTTCCTAGTTTTTTAGTGCTTCATTTTCTTGGTCTCAAATTTGTATCTGTCCTATTGTAATTCCGATTACTTCACGATTTTCTAGTATTGATTGCATTATTTTATGTATTCTTTTTTTTTTTTTTTTTTTTTTTTTTAATTCTATTGCTCAATTTTATATATATGAAAAAAACGAAAATATTGATGAATGCTGATCAATGAAATGATGTCAGTTGTTGTTTTTTGTTTTTAATTTTTTTTTATCAAATAGATTCTGTTTGGTAGCCAAGAAAGTTAGGGAAGCAAAAGAACAGAAAAATGAACGGAAAAGTTTTGATTTATTAGATTTGATTTTTCCCCTTTTTCTTAAAACTCTATATTTTTACCGCTTTAATTTAAATGAAAAAACTTATCCAATTATTGTGTCTGAAAATGTTAAAAATCTAGTAGATTTCTCGAGATATATAAGCAATCCAATTACAATTCTATGCTTCGATGGTTTTATCCCCTATTTATCTCGTTTTCCTGCATTTTCCAATTATCCAAACGGGGCTATCTAAGTAAAATTTTACTTAATTACATTTTCTTCGTTTAAAAATATTTTATTGATACATGTATATTTTCTTTTTTTAGCAACTGCAAATTTAATTTTGCTCCACTGGCTAGTTTTGTTTATATTGCTCACAAATAAATGTTCTTAATGGTACACTTTAAGTAACATTTTAAAAGTCATCAAATTTTTATTATCAAGAAAATTACCAATTTGACTTCATATTCGTGCATTCTTCAAGAACATTATTCCTTTGAGTTATTGGTTGAGTATTAATGGTGAATTATAATGGTCAAATTGATAATAAATTCCTGAGCACAAAATAATTTTGTTTAAATTTTCCCCATTGATTGCAGCTTAAGCCATATTTTTAGGATTTCAGCACTACATAGTGATGCTTGGAACTACTGTGATCATTCCATCCATACTCGTCCCTTTGATGGGTGGTGGCAGTGTAATTCAGTGCAATACTTCTATATAGCAGATTTCTCATAATTTCAAATTCGTGATTATGTGATTTGTTTTGATTTGGTCATTCCCCTGATTTGGTGTTAGGGGGATAAGGCTGACCTGATCAACACTTCGCTTTTTTGTTGCTGGAATAAACATGCTCTTGCAGACTTGGTTTGGTACTCGGCTTCTAGTGGAGATTGGAGGATCCTATGTTTTCATTATCCCTGCCATCTCCATTGTTTTGTCAAGTAACAACAACAAAAACTTCACATTTCTCAGTCCGCATCAGGTTGGTTTACTCTCTTTTTTTGTGAATGCATGTTATAGTTTATTTGGTTGCTTTTTCACTTGAAGAAGATGGATGAGAATGCTTTAAAATTGATTAGTATTTTGAAAAGAAGATTAGGAAATTGAAGATTTAGTTTAGAATTGGTTAATCAATGTTTTAATTTATTTTTGTGCTGATGATCTTTGTATTACCCTCCTTAATGGTTTTTAGAGGTTTAGTGAATCCATGAGAGCTATACAAGAAGCACTTATTATTGTATCATTCTTTCAGACGGTCATTGGTTTCTCTGGGTTCTGGAGAATTTTTGCATGGTTAGTTGCTTTACAAGTGTCATAATGGATTTAAGAGGTCTTTAAACATTATCTGCTTGCTATAAGGAGCCATTTTTTGGATGTCTTATGATGTAGATTTCTCAGCTCTCTTGCTGCTGTTCCTCTTGTTACTCTCACTGGACTTGGGTTTTATGCACATGGATTTCCACAAGTAAGAAAGCTAAAACTTCTTGCACAGCAACTGATGATTGCCTGTGTAAAAACCAAAATAACAAGTGCAAGATAGTTCCTGAAAACATTTTCAGTTTGGTGAGAGAAGCAAAACTTTTTCATATTTGTTTGAATTGTTTACCAACCAGTTAACTAACTTCTAGGCAGTCACGAAGACAAGTCTAAATGCTTCAAAACAATTCTGTAACACATTTTCTTTGATTCGTTGATGATGAGTGGAAATACAAGGGAAGATAAAATACCTTCACATCCTTTTTATTTTAATTAATATTGGTAATCATTTTCATTTAATAGCTATAGTTGTCAGGCCAGTGAATCTTGATGATATAAACTGAGCTGATTTGAATTAATTAACTCCTTGCTTCTTTATAACACCCTTTTGTGACTAATTTTATCTCTATTCCTACTGTTGCCAATTGTTTGAACAGATGGCTCATTATAATCTGTACTGCCCTATTTTCTTGATCTCTTAAATTATTTGTTGTGCTGGTGGAACAATTTTGTACGGAACTATATGTTATAGTGCTGCCTTTTCTTCCATTTGGACATTAATTTGCATAATTTTTTCTCTCGACACTTCTAGCTGGCAAAATGTATTGAAATTGGACTTCCAGCATTGGTTATGATTGTCTTCTTATCTCAAGTGAGTGGTGACTCTATTTGCATTCATGATCTACTTCAATTGGCACGATTAATGGTAATCTGGGGAGGAATTATGGATTACCTCCTCAATTGGTTCTTAGGAGGGACATAAAGTTTTGGGCTTCATTTAACTTTCCATTTTATGGCTTTTACTCTTGCTGCTTGTTGATTTAGTGGCATCATAATATTCCTTCGTTTATCATGTGTCCTTAAATTTGGAAAATAATATACCTACTTTTGTTAAGGTTTTATCTTGCTCATAACCAATTCTATTGCAGTTTCTTCCTTATTTGATGAAATCGAGAGTAATCATACTGGATCAATTTGCAGTCCTATTCTCTGTTGCAGTTGTATGGGTTTATGTGGAAATTTTGACAGTAGATGGTGCATGTGATAATAAACCTACAAGCACACAACGTAGTTGCTGCACTGATCGTTCTGGGCTACTTAGTGCTGCTCTTTGGTGAGCTCACATCAAACAACCCATCTTTGATTCATTTGATTAATTCTCTTTACTAATAATGTACACATTATTGTTTCCTGAAATCAACAATATTCATACTGTTTTCCTATATCCATAAGCGCAACATGAAGTGGACTACTAATATATATATACATTTTTTACTATGTACCAGTGGATCTAGTGCAATACTGCAATTGTAATGTGTACCAAAAAGATGGCTTACTATTATAATTTTCAATGAGAACCCAGTTGATAAAAACAGCTTGCAATGCAGCCAATTATCCTTTTGTCACTTCTTTGTCTAACTTTCTGTTTTGCTAGGATGTGATTTGCTGCTGAACATGTTCTCACAATGAGCCTGACAATTTCAGCAATGCATATAGATTTGAAGGTATATGCTTTTTCATTATCAAACATTTTTAACTTTATAATTACCATAAAATAATATGTTATACTCCTCTCATTCATTGCTGTTAATAGTTGTGAAGTTTAATTTATACATACCTGAAGTATTACATGTAGTTTGGAATGTGGCGAGTTTTATCCTACATCAGAAAGAGAATTATCTGACTGTATCATTGCATTCTACTGCTACTAGTTTGTTGATTTGTTATTATTCGTTAAGCTTATATCGTATCTCTTGAGTGAAAATCAGTAAGACATTCAATTATATTTTACTTCCCTTGTATGCAGGATAAGAGTTCCATATCCATTTCAATGGGGACGCCCTACTTTTGATGCTGGTGATACTTTTGCAATGATGGCTGCTTGTTTTGTTGTTGTTGTTGAGGTAAACTTTTTCAAGAGCATTTCGTCATCTATTACTTCTATGAATTCCCAATACAATAAAAGGGCGGCCCTAGTATTGCTTCCGGCTTTGTGAAGGTCAGAGAAGGGTCTATGTTGTAAGTAGTCATTAGTGAGGATGCTCAATACAATGCTTCACTTATTTCAGCTTTTTCTGAACGCAATGATGTAGCTAGCTCTAAAATATTCATGTAGTTTTTATTGTTAATAAAATTGTTTTTAATAATAATTAAATAATTTAAAAACAATTAAAATTGAAATCAAAATTTAAAAAGGAAATAATTTGAATATATATATATATAATAAAATGTAATTCACTTTATTATAAATAAAATTATTTTCAATAATAATTAAATAATTTTAAAAAAATTGAAATTAAAATAAAAATTTAAAAAGCGAAATAATATATATATATATATATATATATATACACACTGCTCTTTAATATATTATAATTTTGGGATTATGAAATTTTTTCAAAACAAAAATGAAAAGGCTATTAATAAGAAATGATAAATATAATTGTTTCCAATTCTTTAAAATAAATATTTTTACAGACCATTAATTTCTACTTATCTCCTAATATGATTCTTATTTTCACAAATTTTATACATATTTCTTGGACCCTACTCTCATTTCATTCCCTTGTTTCTCTGTTTTTAACTCACTGTGCTCTTCCATTTTTCTTGGCTAATCACCACGCTGCTGTCAATCTGAACGCTACATTACTATTTTTCGTTCGTTGGGAATTCTAGAGACTTCCATCTACATTTATTTTTCAACCACTTTGTATTAATCATATATGAAATAAAAAGATGACATGACATGTGTGTTATAATTAACTTACTTTTATAAATAAGAAATGTGACATGTTAATAAAAAGACGTGCTTGTACGGTGTTTACTATTCTACAAAGTTTTTTTTAATATTTAAATACAATTAAATTATATTTATTGTTTTTAAAATAATTTATATGATACTGATGATTTATAATTTTACTTATAATTATTAGTCATTATATAAATTTATTTATATAATATTTATTATTAATTATTTTAATAATTTATTCAAAATAAAATATTAATTTCTAATAGTGCTTAGTTATTTTTTTATATATTTTATGTTAATTAATTATAATTATAATTTTCAATTTTATTTTAATTTATGAAAAGATAAAATTTTTTCAATTTAATTAATTATAAATATAGTTTTAATTTTTAATTTTAATTAGCTGCATGAAAATGTTAAATAATATTTTATCTTTTTTGTAATTTATGATTAAAAGTAATTATAATAAGGATAAAGAAGGAAAAATGTTAGTGAAAGATGAGGACATTAAAGAAAGATGGAGAAATTATTTTGATGATCTATTTAATAATAGTCAAAATGATAATAGCGTGAATTTAGACTACAAAGCAATAAAAAAGAATGTGAATTATACTAGAAGGATTAAACTTTCAAAAGTAAAGGAAACACTTAAGAGAATGAAAGTGGGTAAAGCCTGTAAACGCGATTGAATACCAATTGAAGTGTGGAAGTGTTTGGGACATATGTGAATGACATAGTTAACTAAATTGTTTAATAAGATTCTAAACTCAAAGAAAATGCTTAATGAATGGAAGATGAGTATTTTAGTACCTACTTTTAAAAATAAAGAAGACGTACAGAGTTGTTCAAATTATAGGAGAATTAAACTCATGCGCCATACAATGAAATTATGGGAGAGAGTTGTGGAACATCGACTACATCATGATACTTCTATCTCTCCTAATCAATTTGGCTTTATGCCCGGTCATTCAACTATGAAAGCGATCTTTCTCATTAGAAGTTTGATGGAAAAATATAGAGATGCAAAGAAAGATTTACACATAGTTTTTATCGATTTGGAGAAGGCTTATGATAGTGTTCCAAGAGATATCTTATAGAGAGTGTTAGAACAAAAGAGGGTATCTACTAGGTACATACAAGTGTTGAAAGATATGTATGAAGGTGCAACTACTATTATGCGCACAGTGGGAGAGGATACAAGAGATTTTTCCTACCTCAGTTGGATTACACCAAGGTTTAGCTGTAAGCCCTTTATCTTTTTATATTAGTTTTAGATGAATTGATGAAACATATATAAGAGAGTATCCCTTGGTGTATGGTGTTTGCGAATGATATAGTTCTTATAGATGAGATGGATAAGGAGTCAATAGAAAGCTAAAGCTCTAGAGAAATACTCTAGAGTCAAAGGGCTTTAAGTTAAGTGGAACGAAGACAGAATACATGCATTGCAAGATTAGTGAAGGCAGAATTGGTGAAAGGAAATGAGTTAATTTGGATGGAGTGGTATTGTCCCAAAGTAATCACTTTAAATATCTTGGCTTAGTCATTCAAGTAGATGGGAGATGTGAGGAGGATGTAGCTATAGGATTAAAGCCGGATGGTTGAAGTGAATACGTGCCACGGAAGTTTTATGTGATCGCATGATTTCTAATAAATTGAAAGAAAAATCTTACCGTATAGCCATACGATCGGCCATGTTATATGGTAGTGAGTGTTGGGCACTGAAGGAGTCGTATATGTCTAAGATAAGAGTTACAGAGATGAAAATGTTAAGGTAGATGAGTGGTCATACTATACTAAATAAAGTCTATAATGAGAGTATTAGAGAAAAAGTAGGAGTGGTGCCAATTGAGGATAAGTTGAGAGAAGGGAGATTGAGGTGGTTTGATCATGTGAAACGTAAACATACGAAGGCTCCAATCAGACAAGTAGAGCACATTAAGTTAGATGATAGAAAAAAAAGAAGGGGTAGACCTAAATTGACTTGGACGAGACTAGTACAATATAACTTAGAAGTATTACACATTTCCGATGATTTAACCCAAAATCGTTTAGAGTGGAGAAAGAGAATCCATATAGCCGATCCCAAATTTTTGGGATAAAAGATTAGCTGAGTTGAGTTGAGTTGTATAATAATATAAAAAAAAAAATCTAGATTCTCCAATTGAATCCAAATTCTAAATCTGGTAGAGAAAATTTCAAAACATAGAATCAAAATCAAAATTATAACCCAAAATATTCTATACAGAGAAAGAAACTAATTTTGGAAGAATATAAAAATTTATAATTCACAAAACAACACAAACAATGGTAATAAAACATGCTATAAACAAATTATACATGTTAAATAAACTAGGAAACAAATATTTAAGGCTCTGATACCAATAAAGAAAAATTATAAATACTCAACACATGGATTCAAATACATGAATTTTAACCCATATTTAAACAACCCTAAGATCTCTACCATATTTGTTTTACTAGTCCACCATATAATTAAATGAATAACATGAACTATATAGATTAGTTCATATTCTAAATATGTACCTTATTTATAAAATAATCAATGCTCCACAAATAAATCAAGCGAAAATCTTTAAAAAATGCTAAGAAAAAGCCAATGCACCACCACTCAATGTACACACTTCATATTTTTGTATGTGATTTTCTTCTTTTTCTTTCTACTTCTAATGAAGACAAAAGCTTAGTTATTTATAATGATAGTGCCTTTTGTCTAATAATTGTATCACTTCATATATGTAACCATTAAGAAAAGTTCCATCTCTTCGTCTAGTTACATCTTTTGACCAATGTATATAACTTTTGAATTTTGTTACCTTTTGACAATGTACAAGACTTTTGAATTTTAAATCTAATAGATCTTGGTTGACCCACATGAGTGATCCAATCCACATTTCCAATAGAAATAAAGGCATTGTTAAATGAATAATTCTCTTATAATGCATGATATTAAGAGTTCAAAGATTAATTATTCTTATTTCCTTTAAATATTTCTAAATTATATAAAAAATGAAATAAAAGCTTCATTTAATTAATTACTTATTAAAAATGAAATTCAACTATAATGTTGGCTAAAACGTAAAAAGGGATATGTACCCTTTTATACTAGTGAATACAATTTGAGAGAGCCAATTAAAAAAAAAAATATTATACTTATTTAAGATTTTTTTCATAAATATTTAAAAAGATTAATAAAAGTTTTTAGATGCTAATTAATAAAAAATCAAATTTTATTAAATCTACTAAAAACATTTTAAAAATGTTTGGGCCAATACTACCCTGGTCCCCTTGTCTTTGATACTACACAATGCCAAGCAAACTTGTTGAATATAGCTATTAATTATTACTGTCAATCGGTAATTGATATCTGATGATAATTAATTTATATTAAATACTCAATAAAATTATATTTAAATATTATTAATATGTAAAATAATTAATAAATTAAAATATATATCATATAATTTAATTTATTCTAAAATTAAATATAAAATTATAAATTTATTATATTATTTTATTTATTTTATTATTAAAATAAATATATAATTATTAATATGATATATTGTATCATTTATTTTAATATTAAAATCATTTTTCAATATTATGTAGAAAAAAATTTACTATAAACGCAGCTAATATTAATTTTGTGATTTTATTTATTCTATAATTTATTAGTTGTGATATTCATAATGTCTAAAAAAGAAAGCGTTTTCAAGAAATTGGAACAGCGATGGGAGTATTACAGGAGCAAGGCCAGCGTTCCGATTCGTAGAGTAAAACTGCAAATAGATAGGATAGAGAAGGTTATTTTTGTCAAAAGATAAAAATATATATAATAGTTCTAAAATAGCGCCTATTTTAGAACAGCTACAAACCGCTGCAGTTTGATATTTTATTAACTTTTTATTAGTCATTCACTAATTTTTTAAGAGTTTAACAAATATTTTAATTTAATTATTTGAATATTTATTGATTACCAACTGCTTCCAACAATCAAATTAAATGCTCCATTCATTATTATAAAATAATACCATGAATCTGGCAATAATTGCTCTTTTTTTCTCCCTTTTCTTAAATCTTTAAAGAGAGAAAAAAGGGTGAGTTAATCGTCCATAATTGCATAATTGAAGTTGTTTACAATTCTTAAATTTTTAGATTTGTATATGATATTTATATAATTAGGGATAATTTTTAAATAATATTTTTTATTATTATTTTTATAAAATATTTTTGAAACTATATATTTTAATATTATTAATAAGGGATGATTAATATAATTGTTTCCAATTCTTTAAAATAAAAATTTTTAAAGACCATTAATTTCTACTTATCTCCTAATATGATTCTTATTCTCACAAATTTTATGCACACATTCATTTCATCGTATTTCTTGGACCGTACTCTCATTTCATTCTCCTGTTTCTCTCTCTTTTACTCGCTGTGCTCTTCCATTTTTCTTGGCTAATAACCGCGCTGATGTCAATCTGAACGCTACACCACTATTTTTCGTTCTTTGGGAATTCTAGAGACTTCTATCGACTTTTCTTTTTCAACCACTTTATATTAATCATATATGAAATAAAAAGATGACATGACATGTGTGTTATAATTAACCTACTTTTATAAATGAGGAATGTGACATGTTAATAAAAGACGTGCCTGTACGGTGATTACTATTCTACAAAGTTTTTATTTAATATTTAAATACAATTAAATTATATTTATTATTTTTAAAATAATTAATATGATACTGATGATTTATAATTTTACTTATAATTATTAGTCATTATATAAATTTATTTATATAATATTTATTATTAATTATTTTAATAATTTATTCAAAATAAAATATTAATTTCCAATAGTGCTTAGTTATTTTTTTTATATATTTTATGTTAATTAATTATAATTATAATTATAATTTTTAATTTTATTTTAATTTATGAAAAGATAAAATTTTTTTAATTTAATTAATTATAAATATAGTTTTAATTTTTAATTTTAATTAGCTGCATGAAAAATGTAAAATAATATTTTATCTTTTTTGTAATTTATGATTAAAATTAATTATAGTAATAAGTTTTTATTTTTAATTAAATGCATGAAAATATAAAAATAAAATTTTATATATTTTTCAATTTTATTAATTATACTTACAGTTTTTTTTTAATTTTGATTAGTTATATGAAATATCATAATAATACTATTTATTTATAATTTTAATTAAATGAATTATATTTTTAATTTTAATTTTTTAATTATAAAAATTATTATTTAAAAATTAAAAAATAAATATATAATGGGCCAAACTTACCAGTGCGGGTCAATTAGTTTCGATTCAATCCAAATTTTATTAAAAATTTGAGATGATGTTTTTTTTAAAATTTTAATATAGTAAAATAATTAAAAGTTATTACTAATTTAATTAAAAAAAAGCTTTAATTTTAGCTTAATCAAACTTTAATTACAAGTTCTGAAAATAAATCGACCCTTATTAGTAAATGTGTTAATACTATTTACATTGAATATTTTGCATAAATTTTAAAAGTAAAAAATAAATATCTTAAAATTAGAAATTACTATTTACTTGAATATAAAAATATTATTTTGTTAATCTTTTGTATTGTCATCAATAAAAATGATTTTAATTATATATTTATTTTTATTTTCTTGAAAAGAAAATTATTTTAATAAAAATTACTATTTAGTAATGACTTTTACAATTCATTATCAAATATAAAATTTTAGTGATGTAATATTATTTGTCATAATATTTTTCTTTTTACTACAATTCTTTCTGTTGCAACAAATTAAAAATTTTCACCATAAAATTAAATGATAAATTTTAATATTTATCATCAAATAAGTTCTATAATGACGAAATATGAATTCAATTATGATTAATTTCATCAATAAATAATAAAAATTTGTCATCTAAAATATATTATAACGTTTTTATATTTTGCCATCATAAAGAACTTTTAGGTGATAAAATAATAATGATCACAATCGATTTTATCTACCTTGATACTTATCTTAACAAAAAAAAAAAAATTACATCACTAGAAGTTTTTTACCTCTAAAAATTGATAGGAAAAATTGTCTCCAAAACATTAAATGATAAAGAAGATATTTAGTGACGAATTTAAAACATCATCAGTTATTTTTTCTTATACAATATTAGATAACCATAAAAAATTTTATTTTGCCACAATTATTTTTTGTCATATAAACTTTTGATAACTCTTTCATTAAAAAATATTTAGTGACGACTATTACAATTTAAAATCAAATATAAAGTTATTATTTGTCATAAGAATTTATCATTTAGTGACAATTTCTTTTATCGCAAAATTTTTTTTAAAAAAATTACTATAAAAGTATATGATGAATTTTAATATTTGTCATCAAATTGACTATTTAATGATAAAATATAAATTCATCAACAAAAAAAAATTTCATTTTATTACGATTAATTTCATCACTAAATAATAAAAATCTTTCATCCAAAATGTTTAGCGACATCATTATAATTTGTCATAAATGAATATGTGTAGCGATGAGTATAATATTTCACAATGTAGTGATAAATGTAATATTCCATCACAAACTGTTTTGTTAGGAGTAAACTCATGGACCGAGCCAACACTAGAATTTGGGTTGATATAAAACCTCTGAAACTCGTAGTAAGCCAATTCTCAAACTCACAACTAAGCGCAAACTCAGGGCCCAACCTATAATATAAAATATTATATCTCAATTTGGGGAGTTCAACTCAATCCAATATATAATAAAACAATTTGGAGAGCCATCTCAACCTAGGCATCCAACATATTTAATCCATTTATTATTTTTAAATAATATAATATTTATTATTATCATCACATAGTCTAATAGTAAAACAAATAAATAAATTAATGAACACAATAAAAATAACTAACTAAACAGTATCACAAGTTACAGAGAAAAATGTACATTGCACTTTAAAAGAAAATGCTCATCCTGCAACTTGGGGAATTGAATAGGAATGAGCATTTAACTCAGAGATTTTATATGTTAATTTTAATTATAATTTCTATAACTAACTATTACTAATACAATACTACAATAAAAATGCGTCAAATAAATAAATCACCCAATTTTCACACAAAAGGATAAATTGGAGTTGCACATGGACCCATAATATATATTAGGAGCTAACCCCATGTCTTGGCTCTCTAAAATCTAACATGTTCTTTTATTCCATTTTGCGAGAGTTGGTGAAATATAGCGTCGTATCTACCTTGCAGTAGCGAGAGTCAGATAAATATCACACCATACCTACCCTACAGTGGCGAGAGTCAATGAAATATAACGCTATACCTACCCTGCCCATCTATATCCATATCCATGGAGTTAGCAAACTACTTAATTTGTACCTATATCGGGATTCCACATTCATAATACATATGTATAATCTTCAATTTATCCCCAAGGTAGCACAACATATAAAATTATAATGTAATAGTTATGGAATGCTCCTGATATGATAACTAATTACATATATATAAGTGAATGCATGAGCACACTAAAAAAGATAAAATATTAAAAATAGATAATATTGATAGTATAAAAAACGATAAATATCCAACTCACAAAACTAATAACTCGACAACAATTGGTCTAGTTAGAAGGAATAAAATGGTCAACCTCGATCACTTATATAGACACGTTGATATTTATCATGTGACTGACTCTAAAAATAATTAAATAACCAAAGAAGCAAAATAGAAGTTTTACGATCGTGTCAAAATTTCAGCAGAATTTCCTCTATAACTAGGGCCTAACCACTGTAAGAAAACTTAGTAATTGCCCTCAGACCCACAACAATAATTATAATACTCATTCAAGGCCTAAAAGAAACCTAAGTAATGTCCAATTGTCTAATCTCCAGTTCACATCTCTAACTCCTCTACAATCTAATTAATTATTTACAGTGCTCCAAAAATTATGAAAATATTCTTAGCGGTCCTTTACATTGTTCTTATATTAATTAAATTCATTTTACTTAATTTTACTAAGTCAAAAATATTTTATTAATTAATCAACTAGCCTAAAACTAGTTAAAAACTATACAAGTTGAGTTTGGGTTTACCTTTGCTAATTTTGCTACTTGGAACACGTTTGGAATGTTTAAAAATGCTGGGATTGACTGTAATCTTCACTATGTTCCAGGACGGTCTACCGGGCAAATGGATCTGTTTGAAAACTTGATCCTAAGCGCCTATGAATTATCATTAATTGGAGAACACTTTCGAAATGCCCATGAGCTACTAGTTACAGGTCCAAAGATTGTTCATCAAAATTTCTTCCCTATTGTCTAATATCAACCAATTTGGTTTAGGCCATTCAATTACCATATTCTCTGTCTAACCTCCGATCAAGGCATGGTTGGTGTCAAATCGAAGCTTATGAAGTGTAGATCATGATGCCCGGGTCTGATCATCCAAACTAAACGTGATTTATCAAAAAATGGCTAAATTTGGATAGATCCATTTTCTCTTTCTTCGATTCTACCATCTTCAGCTGCCATAGTAGCTACCGCTTATCGAAAATAAGAGTTAGGGTAGTGTCTGGTCAACAATCACCAAGATCTTCATTGTTGGCTGTCAGGAACGGCCCAAAAATGGCCTTGAAGTTCTATAGTGTTTACTCTCTCTCTCTCTCTCTCTCTCTCTCCCTCATTTTGCATCACTTTACCGCTTGTCATCAATAGTCTGTGGTCGCTAGAGGTTGCTCGATAACAGTCTGTGGGTTGGTCACCAGCAAAGGAGAATGATGTGAACTCAATGCAAGTGTACAGGTCGTTCAAGTAGTATGGAAAATAGATATCGTTCCCTCAAAGAGTTGTATTATAAATTAAAATTTTGAATTAAAATGAACTATATTAAAATTGTAATATAATCAAACAAATAAGGAATTTGGGATTTTGAAGTTTAAAGTATGAAAATACAAAACTTAATTCAAACAATGACTAATTTTCTCTATTCAATCCAATCTATGAAGATTATGTGTTTCAAGAAAATTAATTCTAAAATCCTTTGAAATCTCTTTTGAGTGAGACAAAGAGTGCCTTGATTATTTAAATCTTACTTTCGTGGAGTTTAAAATTAACCACAACCCATTAAAATTTTTAATTAATGTATAAAAACCCCCCCTTAATCCTTAGTATATTTCTAGATTTAAATTAATTAAGTCCAATTTCTTGATTATCTATCACTTGGCTTTCTTCTTTTAGTCCTTTAGCCAAGGATTAAAAATAAAATTTAATGGGATTCTATACTAAGCATGTCATAAAGCACACAAGAAATGAATAAACTTCATAAAATTCATAAAATCTGGACTAATTGAATTCAAATCCACAAAATAACTCAAATATTACATCCCTAACTCTAGAATATTAAAGAAATACTCACTATTCGTGTTCAATACAAGAGATTCTAAGCAAAAGAAGAAATAAAACATGAAAAGTAAACTAAAATTGAAACCCTATGTTTGGCATGAAGAAATGATGAAGAAAAAAAATCCAAGCTTTTCAGGCCAAAAATGGCGGGTGTCTGTTACTTTCTCTCTCCTCCTTCAAAATGTTTCTTTTTATAGCAAAAATGATATAAGGGGGCTTAAATACCCCTTGACAAAACCCTAGTGTCGACACCATATTTTAGCCAATCCCCGAAGTCAATGAACTTTGAAAATCGACCCCCAACTGACCTTCTTCGGTTACAAGTGACTTGATTAGGAAATAAACTGATCCCACATCTAATCAAATCTCACTTCCGATCTCTCAACAAAGGAGATCACACCAATATCAGGTCCCCATGCCATTCAACCTCATTTCCGATCTCTCAATAAAGGAAATCAAACTAGCATCAGGTCTTCGTGTCATCTGATCTTATTTTCGATCTCTCCTTTATAAATATTGTGGATAATCGTTTAATGAAGTTAAGGTTGTAGTTCGACTTAATGGTGTTTCCGATCTTAAGTGTTCAAATCAAGTTTCCAATTTTAATGACCTAAAGTTCTATCCGTTGTTTCTTCTCGGCTTAGGCCGATCTCATGCTTACAATGTTTTTCCGACCTCTTATACATAGATTAATAATCGCTTTCAAGTTTGATGTTCTAACATGTTCAAACAATCAGGCGCTTGTACAACTTAGATACTTTCCGATCTCATCAAGTCATTGAATAAAAGAGAGAATTTCATTTCATTTCAAAGTAAAAAATACAAGTCATTCGGTTGGAGGATCACCCCCAGCCTGTTCTACATTTCGCTCACCCTCTCTATCTCCTTCAGTTTCCTCCTTGCTCTCTTCTTCGTCTTAAGGAGCCAGGTCCACCATCCAGGAGAAGTCCTCCTCAGGATAACGCCTCCTGAGCTTGGCCAAAAGGTCACCATGAGCGTTCACATAAGCACCAGTCTCCCTCGTCACTGCCTCTTCTTCTTTCGCTCTAAGTTCTTCAGTGAGGCGAGCGACATCAACAGTTCATAGCGCCCAAGCTTCTTCGATTTCATGAGCCTGCTCGGTTAATTTATCCTCATAGGATTTCATCCGACCCTCAATTTCAGCTATATAATCCTGGGCGGATGAAAGTTGAGCTGGGGCGGAAGCTACATCCTGGACCTCCTTCAGGATCTCCTGCCTCAGATGATGAGCCTTTTCCCTGATTATATGTTGGTTCACCAAGCTTTCTACGCTTAAACTCATCGTCTAGGCCAGGAGATCGTCTATGCTACCCGGGGTCAACCTATTTTGATCCTCCTAAAGGCATATGGTAGCACCCAGAACTTTGGCTAAGCCCGGATTCTCCCGTACAGATCGGTTCTTCTCCAAGGAGTGAATGAGGACATGGGCGCCATGGGAAAGGGTCCTCGTAGTAGGTTGGGAAGGACCACCTTCCGCACTCGAAGGAGTAGGTGGAGGCGATGGTTCTTCTTATCAAGGAGGAGATCGAGCTACTTCTATTTCAAGGATTGGCTATCCCGAGGGTCGGGATGAGCCTCCCGGCACCTCTCCTGAATCATGCCTTGGCGTTTGTGAGGCCTCAGTGTGCTTCATTTCCCGCACCTTCCTGGAGACCTCCCTCTTACGCTTTCGGCTCTCTTTGGAAGCCTCTCTGCCTGCCATACCTGCACAAAGAAAAGTCAGTAAGTTTGCTAAGGCCTAGAGATAAGAGATATAGAAAGTACCAGGGCTGAGGTCAGAGAGCTGAAGCTGGTATTCTTCGCCGGTAACCAGCTGCATCATCCAAGGGTGCAGTTTGGCCATCACCACATCTAAGCAGGAGAACTTTTGAGTGGCCGCCTGATCCTTTAGCTCCATTAACATGGCGCCCTCATCCCTACTCAGGGCGACGTGCTTCGAAAGTGGCGGGATCAAATATTGCCAGCTTTGGGGGAAACCTTCGAAACCGTTCGAAATCTTGCTCCTTTACATGAAGAAGCGATTTTTCCAATTCTTCAGTGAGGAGGGTAGATCGGTAAAGAGCCCACAGTGCGGTTTTGCTTGAAAGAACTAGTGCTCGTCATCCTTTCGATGAGTAAGCCTATGCAGCTCAGCAAACATCTTTGCTATAGGATTGAGTCCCTTAGGTCGGCAGAGGCCCCTGAAGGCCACCAAGATCTACTATGAGTTCGGATGTACTTGGCCCACCGAGACATTGTGAAATTTCAGGACGTCCTTGAAGAAGTCATCAAGGGGAAACCGAAGCCCGGCATTTAATTGCTCTTTGTACACCATGATCGCATCATTTTCCTCGAAAAAGTGATCAGCTCTGAGATCACCATGGCATCTGATAAGCTCGAAGGAGTCAGTTCGAAGGTTATACTCTTGACTAATGGATTACAGATCGGTTTCCTGGAGGACCGACGGCAACTCATCCACCGGGAGATTCTCTCTACCCGAGGAAGAGGTCTGCCTTGATTGAGTTGTTCGACCACGAACTAAAGCGGAAGTCATAGGAGGTTTAGATCGTCCACCTGGTCCAACCACTTCAACTTCATCTGATGACCACGAGACATGGACGGAAGGGGGGCTCGCCACTCTCTGACCTTTGGCGCAGCTCATTTTCAAACAAAAATAAAAGAAATTAACTAAGGGAGGGATTAAAGTCCTTACCGGAATGTGATCGGTGCTGGAAAGGCTTGAAGAAATGAGAGAAGGTCGAAGTTGCAAGCAGAAAGCTGAAAATGACATAGGGGAGCAAATGAGAGAGCCTCCCCCTATTTATACCCGTTTAAGCATTCAATGCTCACAGAGCCCCAGGCGGTGCATCGGTAGGTGTAATTTGCCCGCTTTTCTGACGTGTCACGGGAAGGCTCTAGAAACAAAATAAATAAAATGAGAGGAGATCGGATGGCCAAGATCATCAGATTAAGGCAGATGTTCAGTATTACAGATCGGCTAGGGGTGATTCAGTTAGGAACCAGATCGGATAAATACATTAGAGATCGAAAAATAACCAATGCAATAATTAAATGATAACTGTCAAATAAAATTCCACTTCATTTCCAAAAGGTCAGATTACATCATTTGGGCGATCTCAAGAGATCGGATTACACCATTGAGAACCTTTAAAGGTTAGATTACATCATTTGGGCGATCTCTAAAGATCGGCACTACATTCTACCTAGTAAGGACCTATGTCAAAGCCTAGTCTCATGGCTGAATCAAAAGATGCATCAGATCAGAAAGCCAGCCATAGGCGTTGGATAGATGTACAGCTCAGATGTGGGTGACTATGACTCTCATGATGATGGGAGGAGTCATCGTCGATGTTATCGATCAGAACTGAGCTGCAGTCGGGACGCCCAATGTGATGAGGAGCCAAAGGGCGGTCACCGATTTTGAGAGGGAAATTAGTAGTTTTTTCGCCTGAAATCGGTTCGCTGATTATATCGGTGGACCGACTCGAGATTGACACGATCGATATTCTCGATCTGGATCGATAAATTAGTCTGATTCTCTCACTGTCATCAGAGGTGGTTATCATGATTCTCCGATCACCAGGATCGTAAATTTTCAGTCGAGGAACAAAGTAAACAATCGAAAAAAGATTAAGAGCAGTCGCCATGACCGGGATTATTGCCGGAGAAGCTAGAACAGGAGAAGTGAGAAGTGGAAAGAGGAGAAATGAAATGCGGAAAGATGCCCCGTTGAGGCATATATATAAGGAGTCTGAGCATTTATTACTAGCAGAAATCAAAGCGGATGCATCGGTAACCGAAGGATTAAATGCTTTGACTGAAGCAGCTCAGATAGAGGGGAAGATTCTGGAATGGGAGAGATCGGGAGAAGGGCCCGGTATGAGAAATCGGAAAAGGGTCATGATAGAAAGATCGGAAGGAATGGGAGATCGAAAAGCAAGGAGAGGATGAGAAAAGTTCCAATAACCCTTTTTATAATCAGAGCCGAGGTAGTTAAAGCATTGCAGGCGGGATCAAATCTTCACCGCACGCTTCATTTGCAGAATCGCCCACAATGCTGACAGGCGCCAAGACATTTCATGGCAGTCCTATACATCTCAATCTCCACCATTGATTTTTTTTGTAAGGACAAGCCCATAGCCCTTGGATCAAAGAGAAGACGACAGGATCGACGCCTTTTATTCCCGGCCCTCGGATCTCCCTTGACAAGAAGATTTTGAGCCGTTGGATTAGAAAAGAGAAAGGACAAATATTATGAATAGGATCTCAGCCGTCCATTTTGATTCTCTTCAATTCTCAGGCATCAGATCATGTCCTTTAAAATCCAAACCTTCCATCTCCCTCAGGGGAAATCCTGACCCCTCATTAGGAGCACCCGTTCCCTATAAATACCTGCATGCAAAACTGTTGAGGAGAGACGAAAAAAAGGGTGGTGATTATAGTGGAAAGGCTCTGAAACTTGATTCAGTCTTGCTACTATGCTATTTTAAGCTTTCAAAATAGAGAAACTTCAGAAATCAGTTTTCTAAAGTATCTCCATTGAAGGAGTGTTGGACGTTGAAACTCTTCATTTTCAGTTTGTTCACTTCTCTGCGATACCATTTCTCAGTTTCAATTTCGTCTTCATCATCTAAATATCAACCTTTTATTTTTCGAGCTTAATCTCATTCCAGCCCGGTTACTGTCACTTCGGCTCAACCGCATTCTAACTTGGTATTCGTTATTTCAAAGCATGCAATAGTCCCCAGACTATTAGCTCGTAGCTCTACAATATTTGTGTCTCCACAGTTAGTTCAATAGACTCAATCCCCCACAGGTAAGTGTCTAGAACCGTCGCGTTATCAAATGCTCGCTTTTTATTTTCTTCAATTTTCATGCTCGTAATTTTCATTGAGTTCAGTTATGTTAAAGAGCCCCACATAGTTAGTTATTCTCTTGAGTTTACCTTTTATTCATCAGTTCATGTTATTTATTTGTTCTTAGCCTTTATTACCTTCAAATATAGGCATTTTGGTTACGGGTAACGTATAGGTAGTTTAATAAAATATTGGTAGCTGTATCTTAACACGAGAGTTTTTTTAAAGTAATAAAAGTTTGGATAATAAATCGGAGAAAAAGTTATGAAGTCGAACCACTAAACAAGCTCAGGAGATAACCTGGTATAGTGGGGATCGAGGTAAGATCGGATCCCAGACTAGTAAACGAAAGAGATCGAACATTGCCTGCCAAAGAGTACTGTTAAGGCAATCACAAAGGAGATCGGTAAAAATTCAGTTTGGTATCCCCTCCCTAGTTATAAGGTATCAATGGGTTAAGAGAAGCCTCGTTCGGGTTCCCAGCGTCGTCGAATGCTAGAACCCTTAGTCTAAGGTTCTTACGATATACGATCGTAATTAAATTTTAAGAGGTCGGGGGAGAGTTCTTACCCGATCCTCATTCCAACAAAAAACAAGAGATCGGAGGAGAGTTCTTATCCGAGATCCTTCATTAAAACTCTAAATTACCTATTTAAAGAGATCGGGGGAGAGTTCTTATCCGATTCTCAACCAAAAAAATTTTAATAAATATGCGGAGATCGGAGGAGAGTTCTTATCCATTCCTCATGCTTAAATCTAAATTAAATACTTAAAGAGATCGGAGGAGAGTTCTTATCCGATTCTCAACCAAAATTTTAATAAATATGCAGAGATCGGAGGAGAGTTCTTATCCGAGATTTCTCATGCTTAAATCTAAATTAAATACTTAAAGAGATCGGAGGAGAGTTCTTATCCGATTCTCAACCAAAAATTTTAATAAATATGCGGAGATCGGAGGAGAGTTCTTATCCGAGATTTCTTACTCAAACTTTAAATAGATTACCCTAAGAGATCGGGAGAGGTTCTTACCCGAATTCTCTTAAATCCAAACTAAAATATCACAATACGCAAAGTAACCCTCTAGACAAAAAAAACCACTACATAACACCAACTCACTAGGGGTCATCTCATGTACTTATGTATTTGGGTAACCTGAACCAGTGAAAAATCAAATATTTCCTTTTATCTAAGGGATTAACATCATCATTCTAACCCCCTAATTATCAATTTTAATTTATAAAGAGTATAATATTAAATTTGTTTATCCTCATAAAGGGACGAGGCGGGGTGCCTAACACCTTCCCCGCCTGTATATGGACCCCGAACCTAGAATCTCTGTTTTCAAAGTGGTTTTTTTTTAATTAATTAATTTTTTTTTTTACAAATGGTTTCCTTTAATTTCCCTCAAAATTAACGTGGCGACTCCTCACTCTTTCCCACTTCAGTGAAGAGCTTTCGTCCAGGTGACTACAAAATACGTTGTGACACCTAGAATAGGCTAAAAATGGTGCAAGATGAGGTCATTGCATATGTGTAATGATTTGCCACATCAGCTGATTTATGTGAAGATGCATAACTGGTTGAGTGCTTGTGCAGGATCATATGTAGAATTTGGTCTGAGAGTAATGGTTGGAGATGAATTTTCATGGCCTTGCACATCCCTATGCACATTTTGGTAAGTTTCAAACTCTTTTGGTGACATTGCATAAACAGCTGCATGGCCATGTAATGTAACATTCGCTAACTCTGGGTAATTTTTCAACTTTTTATATAAGCGGCTGCATACGTTGTGTAACTTTCAATGGATTTGAAATTCCTTTCATGACATTGCATAAGTAGTTACACAGGTTATGCAATATCCTATGTAACTTTCGATAGGCTTCAGTTGTTTTCCTGGGTTCTTGCCTAAGTGGTTGCATGGTCATGCATGAAGTTATGTAACTCTCAGTAGGTTTTAACACAACTTCTATTTTCTTGATATGAACTACATAAGCTGTTCAGCTCCTTATGCAACCTTTGGCAACTCTTAAATTCAACGATTTTTACACTTGATTTTTGGCATCTTTACACGTGGAATTCATTTTTCAAACATGCGATTTGTAACACCCTCACTGTAGCAATTCCTTACATTCTACTGTTTCGTTGACCAATGTCGGTCTGGACAGCTAAAATATCTGGAAAAATATTTAAGCTAGAGTGAGGAGTTATAAATAACTCAAATAATGGTAAGAAAAATTTAGGAAAATCTCACTCAACTACACCATAAAATCTCATAACCTCTTCATGAAAAATTGATCTTACACCTTGGGCAAGTTAGAGGCAGCAATTTAAAGAGGAAAACATGAAGGAAAAAAATTGAAGTTAGCTAAGGGAAAATTCTGCTCACAAGGTTAGTGCCATATCTCTTCCTTTTCTCTTTAAAATTGATGTTAGGAGTATGAAATGAGTTAGAAATTTAAAGAATTGAAAGAATATATTGAGGAATTGAAAGCCATAAATTTTGGCAACCAAGAGAGGGTAAGGGTTTTGATGATTTACTTATAATTAAACTTGTGTATTGATGTCAATTGATGTATATATATGGATTGGAGTTCGAGATTTTAGGAGTTACATGAAATTGAGACTTTGATTAATTAGGGTTTGTGATGAATTGAAGGTTATTATATTTTAATGTTAAGTGGAGTTTTAATGGTCAATTAGTGACCATTTGGCTGAGTATAATAAGGAATTGAAGTGAATTGTAGCTTTGGTTTTGAGGTTGGGTGTGCTGCCTTGAGTGCCCTGCAGGTCTTGATGTGAGTCCAGCATGTTTGGGCAGCTATAACTTGGGTTGTGTAGGTTCAATTGGTGCAAGGATAATTGGAAATGAAATTAGACATATAATGGCACAACTTTGATGAAGGAAACCTGTCCAGAAAACAAACTAAGGATGCCCTAAAAATTGACCAAATCCGGGTAGCATCAATTCTGCCTGGGTAAACCCAGTAAACAGTGTTTATTCATTTAGTCATAACTCAGTGTAGAAAGGTCCAATTGACCTGAAATTTATATCAATGGAAAGTTGAGGCAATTAAGAACAACTTTCATGTAGAACACAAACTCAAATTCTGGACTTAACTAAATGAAATTGCTAGCCAAATTTGAACTACCAAATCTGGCATAAACAAAATTGCCCAGAAATTCTAGGTAAAGGCAATCCGACTAGTTATGGTGAAATAGCCTCTTGAGTTAGAAAACTCCAAATGGGGTGATTTAAAAGTGAAATGTAACTAGACACAATAAAGAACAAATTTGATTAAGAACACTTAGCCAAATTCTCACTGTAGAATGGCCTAATAGAACAGTGAACTCTAGCATCCAAAACTGAAATTTCTGATTTATTTTTCAGTGGTTAGAAGTATGGATTGGCAATTAATGTCAACACTTGTGGGAATCAAAATGTAGTAAATCTATGTGATTAAAACTCATGTAACTATTATATATGAGAAAGTCAATATTTTGACTTAAATGACCAAATGAATAGTAACTCCAAGGACATAAGAAAAAGTAAAATAAATTAGAGAAGACATTATGAATGATAATATATAATGTAATTAGTGAATTTTAATCCTTGGACTTGAGTAACTCTGGGACATAAGGGGATAACCCACATGGAGGGCTTTAGGAAAAATTATGACTGATAATACATATACTTATTGTAATAAATAAAAGAATCATAAGGATGTATGAATTTGACATTAGTTTCTCCTCCTGAGAGGAGAAAAATATTTCGATGTACAAATGGTACATAAAAAAAGATTAATTGATGTGAATTGAAATTATCATGGATGGTGTGATGGATTGCATAAATTGTGTAGGAATGAGATTTAGGTATTTATGCTTTTGCTATGAATAAAAATTAAAATATATAAATTATACTCGAAATATTTAATAAATAATGAAATTATGTGCCCATGTATTGCCTAGACACGTGTGTCAGATTAGATAGATTGGCATGCCAATAGGGTATTGTTTTAGCAGTACTGCGAAAGGCTTTATGCCCACACTCAAGACTTTATGCCTGTATTCATGGCTTTATGCCCGCACTTATAGCTTTTATGCCCGATTATATGTTATCATGGCTTTTAGCCATACTGATATGTTATCATAGCTTTTTAGCCATACTGACTGCATACGTGGTTGACGTTCTGCGTCCCATGGTATGACGGCTTGAGGCACCATGGTGTTCAGTGCTAATGATCCGTTATCCAGTTTAGTCAGCCTGTCATAGGTTACTTGGGCAGTGAAATTTATTGAAATAAATTAAGAATATTAGCAACTAAGAATATTAGTAATTAAATAAATGAGTAAGAAAATTTAATTATTATGAAAGAATTGAGAGCTTTTAAAGAGGAATAAATTAGAACAAAGGATAGTTAATACTAGAAGTATTATATGAAATTAGATTAAATTCTAGAGTATCCAAATTTTGATCCATTTATTTTTTTTTATTGTATATTATTTTCTTGTTATATTATTGCAACACTAAGCAGCAATGCTTAGCGCGATGGATTTGTTTCCTTGCTCAAGTACTAAAGGTAAAGCTCAGCGAATATTAAACAGAGATTTTGGAGTTTTGATCTATAGAAGTGTCTGAAGTATTCAAGGTTGTCACCTCCTCAGCAATGCATGTAGATAGGGCCCATATAGGTCATAATTTATATGTTGTATAAAATGCCTAGTTATAGTATTGTAATGTAGATTATGAAAATGTAATTAATAGGTATGTGATGTAAATTAATAAATCGGTTAGTTCATATGTGATTAAATTGTATATCATATAAATTAATGAAGATTGAAAATTTTCATATATGAGTTAAGCATGAATGGGAATGTATGGAAATGGATATGAATGAAATTGTATAGATTTAAATACAGAATTGAAATATATAGATGATGCATGAAATGATGAGATTTTTGTTTTAAAATAGTATTGAAATATTCAAACATGTGAATAGTAAAACACGTCAAACGATAATAAAATAGGGAAAACTCCGTTAGTTTCTCCATTGAAAAATAATTGATATTAAAAGATAATAACTAAAAAATGATTAAAGGAATAAAGTAAGATAAGATATGGTGCTCCGGTATCGAGTATGACATGCCTTGCTCGGTTACACTGTGGACGGGTGAGGGGTGTCGCACGATTGACTCCTAACTCTTCAAAAACACCATTTATCCTACAAAATAATAATAAATTCACAAATTAAACTAAAATGAACAAATATTAAAAACTAATTAAATAACCAAAGAAATTAACTAAAACTAATCAATAAAACGTAAAATGACAATGAAATATAACCTAATTAACTACATGATATGCAAAATAAAATACCCCTAAACTCGAATCTTTGATTGTTCTCAAGCAAACTTTGAAATATATTGTAATTTTGGAGTGCCTTGTCTAAAGAATCGTGAAAATCACCCAACAGAGTAATCAAACCTACCTCTAGCCATGCCACCAAACTATATACTCATCCTTCAAGATGCAAAGAATTAAATGCTTAAACAAGCTTTCATCGCTTAGCCTCAAGTTAATTAATCATCCAAAAAATCCAAACCAATCAATCACAAGAGAAAGTTATGCTAAAAAGGAACTCTAAAATAATCAATAACCAAAGTATCTCTATGTATAATGATGGAATGTGATAAATGGATGAACAAATTCCCAATCCTATAAGTAAAGTCCCTATCCTTATCTCAATAAATGTAGCAAAAACTATTAAGAGATCAAAGGACTTTAAAGGTTGTAATGGGGTTATAGGATTAAAATGAGGATAATAAAGAAAAGGGCAAAAGGATTCAAAACATAAGAATATATTTTCACTCTTGAAAATACAAGGTACACTTTTATTAATTTATTTTCTCTTTTTTTATATTTATAATAAAATAGGAGAAAAATATAAAATGAGAATGTTTAAGTGCTAGCATTTCTTACAAAATGCATTGAAACAAGAGACTACTTTGACACTTTTAAATTTACGTCTTGTATTTTATTTTTATGTTTGTCCTTGAAAACATCACCTCAAACTCCTTTCTTTTAATACATGGATAGATTTCTTTCAATTTGAATGACAATAATGAAAAGCACATGTAAACTAGCACTTTTACAAAATGATAAGCATTTCATATATATATATATATATATATATATATATATATATATATATATATATATATATATATATATATATACTATGAACAATTATTCTCATGAAAGGGTAGATAGTGTGTGGTCTATTAGCCACATAATAATGAGGGTTCCAAGAAATTTAGGGATATAATATAGGCTCAAAGGGGTAAATTTTAGTGAAATGAAAAGGCAAAGGTTTAAAATCATAAGGTTTAAGTCAAAGAATACCTAATCATCTCTCCTTTCAAGTAAAATTGATACTTTGCCTTGAAAGGTCTAGAAAGCTTGTTCTAAGACTAGTGAGACATCAAAGGACTACTTTTGTCCTAAAACTCTTTCTAAACACTTCAATCTCTAATAACTAATTGGATGACTATTAGCTAAGAAGATATAGGCAAACTATAAACATTTTAAAATTTTACCCCTCTTAGGAACTTTTAATCCTCAAACCCAACTATAGGTATGCTAAACTACTCTACTAAACAACTTTCATTACTCTAAGGACTTAGCAAAAATTTATTTTATGAATGCATGTTTCCTAACAATGAAATGCATAAAACTAAATAAAAGAAATCTATATTCAAATTTCTATATGTTATGGTTACTATATGATGTATGGTATGTATGTTTGTAAACTATTTACAATATGAATGTGTAAATGAAATGAAATGCAATGCACTTAAACTAGAATGCTAAAAATTTTGCAAAAATTTATGTACACCCCCAAACTCAAAGTGGACATTGTCCTCAATGTCAAAAGTAGTGCATAGAAAAAAAAAAGTTAATGTAAGTAATAATGCAATGGAGGAAGACATATTAATAATTCCAAAGAATAGTCAATTTCAATTGCAAAGAATAAAGAGGAAATTTTACTTATAATTGGATAAAGGGAATCCAAAGTATTTGAAGGAATGAAATGAGAATAATGTACCTGGTATAAGAGATAGACAAGTTGGAAGGAAGTAAAGGTGAACAATGTTCCTTAGCAGCACAATTAGAGAAAATAAATGATTCAGAAAAAATTATAAATAATGTTACATAAGCTATGCAATAGCCTATGTAAAGGTTTAAGGAAAATGATAAAATTTTGCACAACTTATGCAAAAGCAAGGACAACTCCCAAAACGAACTAAAACCTACAACAGTAATGAAAGAACATAATGGATATATGCATAAATAGAGAAATAACAATGGAAAGTAGAAAGATTATTCATTTGAAGCAACTAATTATCAAAGATCCATAAGAAATAAACACAAAAAACTAAGAGTTATGTCCAAAATGCAATAACTAAAAACTAAATGAAAACCAAATTGTTCCAACATTAATAGAATTAAACACAAAAAACTAGAAAACAGTAGCTACTAAATATTGTTTAAACTAGACAAATCAATCTAGCTCAATGCATAAGTCCAGTCAATCTATGTCAATGGTCTTGCCCTTGCTAATTGGGTTAATTAAAGAGCTGGGGGTCTGTTACTACTACTGTTAAGCTGATTACTATGGCTGTTGTGAAGGTTGTGGTGGAGGTGGTGGTGGCTGCATGCCCAAAAAACTCATAATCTACTTTAACATCACTTCTAACTTGTCCTGCTTTTCTCTAGCTTCAATAATTAAATCAAAGAGGTGATCATTCCTATCTTTCAAATCATTAACACAAGATTCAACCTTTCTATCTAAACTGTAAACATCATCACCCAAGCAGTCCAAATAAGTAAAAAGTGCAGTGGTATTAAGTGGTGGAGGACCGTAAATGTTGAAGATGGACCAGTTGATAAAGAAAGCATTTCAGTTGTAGGTGGAGGAGCCTGTGGAGGAATAATAGTTTGTGTAGGACCTTATGCAAAAGAAGTTGCAGGTTGTGCAATAGGCATAGGAGAACCTATTCCAACTTTGGATATGAATGGGGTATCTAGGAAAAGGCTTTTCTCAATTGCATAAGTATTATGCACTGATGGGTCAAAACCAAAATATTTGGCTATGGTAGTGATTAGCCCTCCTAAAACTATGTCACCTGTGGGTTTGCTAGCAATACAAAGCACATGTTCATAAAAAGAAATAACAAGGTGAGACTTTCAATTTTTTGGAGAAACACCAAAGCAAAAATATTTCTGTATTACCCACTATTCCAGTGCTGGTACCCTACCTAGTATGGTATTGGTAATTAATCTTAGAATAAACTTCAGTACTGGGTCCTTCATCTGTGTAGCCTTGGATCTACTAGCTTAAAAAAGCTGGAGTATTAGAAATGGTATTCCAATGCTATTTCTCATCCCATAATACATCATTGTCCATTGTGGTGCCCTTATAGGGAATTCTAAATAGTCCCATTTATATCAAACCCCAAAATTTCATGGAATGTATCAAGAGATAACTGCTTATCCTAGCCTAAACATCAAAATTTCATTACAAGCTTATGGGCACGCTCATATAACTTCAACTCAGAGAAAAATGAAGAAATAAATTCCAAAACTAAAGCTAAGTATTTCAATACCTATTTCCTAACTAACTCAATCCAGCCTATACCCTCAAAATATGCAAAACATCATTAAAAAATCTAATAAAACGAAGGGACTTTTAGATATGTAAAGAGTAGTAGTAATAGGTCTATCATTAAGTCTCCTAAATTAGCCTTATGTTCCTCATCAACTAAAAGGCCAAGGTAATTTAGATAATTTTACCTTCCTAGGAGCATATGGAATTGAGGTTGACTTGTGCTCGCTTGAGTGTAACACTCACCACTTTTTGATATTGGAATTCTTATCATTGATGGAAAATTCTCGTGAAACTTAGGATCTCCTCGATAAAAGAAGTAGTGGTAGGTTATATATGTGTGTTATCTTGTGTTAAAGATGTGTATAAGAATGAATATGTTTTGTTTGTTGTAGCCAAGTAAAGAGTTTAAGTTGTGTTTTTGGCAGAAGGAACTTTGGCAGCTGAAATTTAGACCTTTGGCAGCCGAAGTCCCCTTTTTTTGCTATTGAAATGTCTTTTTGCACAGAATAGACTCTGGTAGCCAAAAGTTAGGCTTTCCACAGTTGAAAGTTCACTTGACAGTAGGGCTAGGAAACTTAAGAATTTAAGAGATAGTTGAAGTTTTCTCTATCCTCTCTTTATCTTTATTTTTAAGGGAGAAAGGTAATTCTTCTTTTCAATTGATTTTTTTTTTCAATATTGTTTTAAGTATGTGTACATGGGTAAGAGTGAGTAGCTTGGATTGCATGTGGAATTTGAGCTATTTAGATCATATTTGATTTTAGGAAAAGTTCTTGAATGTGATTAGTTTTGGTAAAATTTTCAAATATATGTCTTCTTGAGGGAGATCTTGAATTAACTTATAGTGTTTGACTTGAGGGAGTCAATGTTTGAGATGTGGTAAAGTGAATAAGTTAATTTTTACTGATTACTCTTTTGTTGGGGTTTAAATGAAGCTTTTAAGGGAATTTTTGAATTCTTGTGGTAAAAGTGGATGCATGTGACATCTTTAGCAGTTTTTTAAGTTTATAAATGTTCTAAAAATGTGTTTTAAGGTTGGATCACGTTTTAGAGCTTTGAGATGTGTTTTTGTTATTTTGGGAGTGAGGATTTTATAGATTTTTGAGTTGAGAATTATGAAAAATCCAAGGTTTGGCTGCCAAAAATAATTATTTCGACAATCAGAGTAGCTACAGTTTCTCTGGAAATTTTTTGGTTTGGCAACTGAAATCTAGGACTTCGGTAGCCATAGTTACTACTGCGCAAATATGGCATTAAAGGTTTAGGACTTTAGTAGCCAAAGTCTCATACTTCAATAGCCAAAGTTGGTTCTGCCAGCCTTATTTTCCTTCTCCTTCTAAGGCTTCAAAAATTGTTTTTATGATCCACAAGGACCTAGATAAGATGTTTAGTATATATATAGAGTTTTTGTGCTCCGAATAACTCTTTAGGGTTCAATATTTATAGCATCAAACTTAAAGGATTGAGGAAGCTAAGGATCCAAGGTAGCTACTGTTCATGTTAGGTAGTTGATAGGCTATAAGAGGTGAGTAACACTAACCCTAATGAATGAAAACTTATTTATTTGAAATTATAATTATCCACATGAATCATTTTATTACTTATTATAATGTATGTATTTAGAACACAAATATGCTGCATTTTTGTATAATTATTGTTAATGTACGATGGAAATTGGATGACCCATTGGTTTCTCCCATGCTATGGATATGATACATTTTATGTTATGATCATGCATGATATGATGTGGGAAGGCTAGGTTAGGCCTAATAAGGCCCTGGCTCACTATTTATTTAAGCAAAAGATTGGAGGAACCTCTGTATGAGCCGGGCATATTGAAAATGTTATGTATTTAAGTGAAGTCCTTAAGAGCCTCTGTATGAACCGAGCTCATTGGATATGGAAAATTACTAGTGATAAGTCCATCTTATATGAAATGTTTGTAATGTGGAAAAACTCATATGATTGATACATTGCATATGTATGAAATGAATAATATGATTAATATATGATTGTCTAGTTTACTCACTGAGCTCTCTGAAGGTTACCCCGTTCTCTTAATACTAGATGCAGAGTTGAAAAGATAGAGATGTCTTTTGGGAGAGCTAGCAACAGAAGCAACTATAGAATTCCTTATGTATAATTGATGTTATTAGATTGGACATGTAAAATTTTTAATGGATAAACACTGTGCATGGTTGTAAGGAATTATTATAAGTTTTGTCCAAGTTTAAGTATGTATGGATGTTACCTTAGTTTTAAGCATACTCTTTGTATTCTATGTATAAATGTGTGAGTCGCACTTTAACTATTTTTTTTAAATGATATGAAAAGGTTCAACTTCTAAACTGTTTTAAAGAAATATGTATTATGTTTCTATGTAAATGTTAAAGTTTGATTGATATGATTTGCTTAAATTTTAGTTAATATGTAAAGAGTTTAATGTTAAATAGGTTTTTATGCTTGCTATGGGTTCCGACAGCCTTAAATTGACTCAATCCCCAGTGCCAGTAATGGTGCCTATTGGGTCGTTACATTGAGGATGGAGATTGAACACTAGGTACCATAATTGGAGTTGGAGTGCTTGCCCCCTTTGATTTTGATGCATAACTAGAAATTCCAATTTTGGGGCTTTGGGTGTAAGCTCATTAGCTAGAGTTTGAGTGGGTAGGTCTTTCCTTTTACTTGTGGGTTAGGGTGAAGAAGCAATGGGTTTTGTAGATTTTATAGGCCTTGCTTTCTTGCGTCGATAGGTGGAAGAAGGAGGAGTAGTTTGTGGAGGAGGTGGAGATTAGGGGTCAGGCAATTGGATGGCGAGAGGTACGAGTTGTAAGGGTATGTCTATGGGTGATGGTGAACGAGGTGGAGAAGCCATGGTAGAGTCTGAAAGAAAGGAGAAGAAAAGAAAATGAGTTTTGATAAAAATGGAAGTGAGGGAGAGAGATTAGGTAAATGGAATTTAAAAAAATGGAAGAAAAATAGAAGAATGGGTAGTTTTTGAGTAGTGGTGCAAAAGAGAAGAGAAGTGGCAATGGGATAAGCATGCGAAATGGGCTAGGGAAATTTAAAATGGGTGAGTCGAAGAGTGCATAAGATGGGGCATGAGTTGCACAAGTTGTGCATCATGTTTTGCATGTTTCGGTGAAGAAATGCAAAGGTGCAGATAAGGCAGCATGAAGTTGCACAAGCTGTGCAGCATGTTATGCAACTTTTAGTGCAAAATGTAAAAAATGCAATGTGAAGCTACATAAGCTATACACCAAATTATGCAAGTTTTGGTATGAATGAATAAAAATGCAAAAATAGAGCTATAAAAATGTAGAAATGCTTTCAAAACATGTTCTGGTGCCTAAAACTCAATTGAAATGATCACATACACTATAATGCAAATTAAGAGCATAAAAGACTGCTATGAACAATGTTTGTTGCATAATTGTAGTACCATTTTCATATAAATATGAAAATTTACAATTTTAACACACCAAAAACTCCCAAACTCTAGTAAGGCACTCTTATCTTGAAAATAAACATGCCAAAACCCAAAATTCTCACCAAATCACAATAAAGAGCAAGAAATGCATGTACCAAAATTCTCAATTCAACCCCAACACAACAAAAATAGATTTCTCATACCAACTCAATTCCCAAATCAGAAAAATAAATCAATCTATTAGCTCCTCAACTTAAACACATATCACACCACAAAATCAATATTAAAGGTACAAATTTTTGAACTACACCTGAACTACTTATAGAAGAACATAGAAATTTGATAGTAAATCCCAAAAATCTACTGCACAAGGAGCTATAAATCTACACAGCACTAAATAAAAGCTATATCAGTTAAGGAATACTAAAAGTGATATCTGTAAAGAATGAAATGTGCACTGATGTTGCATTTCCTCTTTTTCATCTCATATGCATCTATAAAAGACAAAATTGAACAATGTCAACAATTCAAGCTAAGGGGTGAAATAAAATAACTAAATCAAAATAAAGCAAATTAAAAAAAAATTAAAATAAAAACAAAGATAAAGAATTTAGAGTGCCTCCCAAAAGTGCTAAGTTAAGGTCATTAGCTTGACTATTAACTAGTTGCTACTTAAAAGAAAGTATGGGATCAAAGAGTTTGCAAAAACTAGCTTCCTCAATTGGTTCTCCAGAAATATAATACTTCAACCTCTAACCATTTACCTTGAAATTCCCAAATTTCTCATTCCAAATCTTAATTGCTCCATGAGGGAAAACTTTTGAAACTTTATAAGGTCCAGCCTATCTAGACTTAAGTCTACCAGGAAACAATTTCAACATAGAATTGAACAATATGACTAAATCACCTTTTTTAAATTCCTTCTTTTTTATGTGCCTATCATGCTAAGCCTTTATTCTTTCTTTATAAATACGAGCATTCTCATAGGCATCCACTATCAACCCATTAAGCTCATTCAATTGTAATAATCTTTTCTCACCAGCTATCTTCATATCAGAATTCAAGGCATGAATTGCCCAATATGCCTTATGCTCTAACTCTACAAGCAAGTGGCAGGACTTCCCATATACTAACCTAAAGGTGTGGTACCTATAGGTGTCACACCTTACCCCTCTGTAAGGCATAACATAATCCCATAGTATACCTAATGAATTACCGAACTTCGCCTACCGATAACTCATTGAATATACTACAAGGGATTTTAAAATAATTCCATTTATTATTTAAGTGAAAATAAGGATGAAAGAGTTATTAAAATGCCTTTAGCTTAGGTACATACCATACAATTCATTTAGAATTTATTTAGTAGATTTAAAATTTTTACAAAAATTTTGGTAGAGTGATGGCTAAAATTCAAGAAAAATAGTTCTTTGAAACATGTGAAAAACAATTTATAACAATGTCTCATTCATAGTCCAAACACAATCAACTCAAATCATTTCTTTTTACTCATTTAATACCAAGTAGGGTGCTCATTTCATGTAAAAATCAAAGTAAAGATTCTTACATAAATTTACAAGCCAAAAATAACAAAATATTATTACAGTTTAGTTTATACAATTGCTCATTGTCTTTTAGATACATAAGAACTAAATTACATAAAAAATGAATTTACAAGGGTATAAATAATATACCCGAAAAAGATCCCAAAATAAGCTTCAATCACTGCTACTAGCAGCTCACTCTGTTGCTTTGCCCTTCTCCTTATCTGTGACAACATGAACAAGCTATTACTGAGTGGTGAACTCAGTGGTGCACAACTTAAAATTTTAAAGCTCAATATAAATCATAATGTTAAACACATGTAAAATATTACAATATTTCTAAAATGAGAAAATCATTTAATAAAATCACATTTTACTCCAAACAATCATAAAACACAAATTTTCTGAAAACCACACAGTTTAGAACATTACACAATTATCCAATTCATCCCAATAACCAAAGGCTAATGGGGAATACAAGGGCTAGCTAGCAATTATATGAGTACTCATTCAATCCATTGTCAACTAGCAACACTCCTCAACACTTCAGCCAGAGAGGGAAAACAAATCCAATTCATCTCACTAGGTAAGCTAGTGAGGAATACAAAACACATAGTCATGTCAACTATGATTTCAAACCATATTCAATGATTTTCCATTTATCAAAGGCATTTATCAACTCCAAATTATGTTTCATTCAAAACATTTACCCAAAATGGGTTAACAATACACCATTTTCACAAATTATAGTTCTCAATATAATTCGATCACAACTCATTCATACAAGCTTCTTTAAATCAATTGTAATTTGGAAAACAAAGGAAAAAAGAGTAGTTATGCACAAACCTCTTTATACTTCTCTTTTCTAGTTCAACATTCCCTCTCCTTAGGAGGCTCCTTTTCCACTGAAAATGTACAATGGAAATGTCTTAATACTTATCCTAATTATCTCCAATAATTAATCAAAAGAATGCCTAATGCATACCTAAGTTATTTATGAAATTTCATGGGGTTTGGGTTCTAGACAGTTTTATGCCCTGACTTTTGAGCCCAATTTCAACCTAGTTCTGGTCATAATCTGATAAGGTGTTCTTCATGAAAATTGTTTCTCTATGTCTTAGTTTTATTTTCCAATTTGAATCACTCCATTTGGAGTTTTTTAGCTCTAGTTATAGTCAATTTACTAAGACTGATCCATTGATTAATTCCTATTCTAGAATGAGGCAAATTCTGGAACTCAATTTTGTCAAGCTAATTGGACTAGTTATACTTATAATTTGGCTTAGTGTTCTTCATATGAATTGTTCCCTTGGGTCTCATGGTTACACAGGTTTAAGAATTTCTAAATTTAACGTTGTATAGGGAGAGTTATGGTAATTTAATCAATATGGACTCATAAACTCTACAACTCCATAATTCCAGGTTTTAGCTCAAGTTTTACAATTCACATTTGAGGTCCTTACACTCAGAATTTGAGTAAGTTTTCCGAACCAAAGTTGTAGCCCTAAGTCTTAGGTTTTCAGATCATATTGACTCATCCCATTTGGAATTTTCTAATGAAAGTCATCATCTAATTACTATCCTAGGGTCAATTGGTTAAAATGATTTTAGTGCAGGAATTCCAGATTGAGAAGTCCTGACTTGTCCTAACAATTTCCCTAAGTTACTTTAGGATCTGGGTTCTGGTCAAAACGCAAAAATTGTAGTTCTATGTGTTATGAACATTTTGGCTATAGAATCACTGCATTTTCAGTTTTGTAGCCAAAGTTATGGTATTTTTGCCAAAATCGGTCGGATGGCCATTTGTCTAGGATTTCTGGGTTAGTCCAGAATCAGGCAGATTTGATGGACTAAATTTGCTTAGCAATTTAACCAACTTAGGGTCTTTATCTGGGTTCATGATCTTCATAAGAAGTGTTCTACTATATTTCAAGTTTCCATTGGTTCAAGAATCACCTAATTTAGAGGTGTCTAGAGTGAGTTATGCCTAATTGAAAATATACTATTCATTTAGTCATTTCTAGTTAGGTCTAGAGCACCAATTCCGGATTCAAGTAAATTTTAAGCCAACTTATGGTCAGATTTTGGGCAAGATTTCTTCATGAAATTTGTGGCTTTATATCTTACATTTCATCTCCAATTGGCCTCACACCAATTGGTGCTATACAATTCAACTTATAACCATCTAAGTGGACTGGACTCAAGCTATCCAGAATTCCAACTTAGGGCACGCTACCAATTCATCATTCCCATTCTTCAATTCAAGATCCATACACATTTATAGCACATTATATGACCTTAATTTACCATTACTAACATCAATTGAGTGATCTACAACAAAACCCTAATTCTCCATAAATCCTAATTTTTCCCAACTTACTAATTTCATGCAATTTCCATGGAAATCACTACTCAATTCATGTACACATCATCAATTATACAAAATGCCATGTTCAATTTAAATCAACACACCAAAACCTCACTCTTCCCATGGCTGGCGAAATTCCCAACCTTCCCTTACATGCATGATTTCAAGCTTTCTCAAGTTAATTCTACTCAATTCAACCTTAATCCCATTCCTACATACTCCCAATCTTCTTGTCAAGCTTGATTATCAAATTTTTGTTGAAGAAGCTATGGATTTTATGGTGTAAAACTAGGGTTTTTAGAAGCTTAAGTGGGTAAAAGGGGAAAAATTTTGGGAGAGGTGGAGAGAGAGTGGCCAGCCAATAATTTTGGGGAAGAAGATGACTTTTTGATTTTTAATTTCTATCTCATCTTATTTATATTTATCCAAAAATAAATTAATTCAAATTATAATTTTAATTGTGTCATGCGTATGTCATTGATGATGTCATAATTCAAATTAATATTTGGATTTCATTTCTTTCCTTTTCTTTTCTCTACACTTCTTTATATTTTTAATTATTTTTCATTATTTTAATCTCATAAATTTTAATGGACATTTAGGTCAAAAGTCACCTCTACGTGTGAATTGACCAAAATGCCCTCATCGGTAATAATTCATCTTTTTAATGATGCTTGATAACTCCTTGAGTCCTAATTCACTGATTTGAACTTGTTCTCTTTTCTTTTCTATGATTTTCACATTCCTAATAATTTCGAAATTATCTCTTGACCTAGGATGTCATGGGGTCCCACACGAATTTAGGGTTGCAATTGAGCTCACAGTCACTTTCCGGGTCGGTCACCCATCACGGGGACCTCGGCTCATTTAACTGAGTTAGACTTTATTTCTCTTATTTTCTTCCTACTTAATGTGGCCTTTATTAATTTTATTTAGGACTTTTTCTTTGTGGCTTAGGCATGGTTCTAGACATTCTAGCTGTCCGGATAGACACTAGTCATCGGAACGGTGGATGTACGGACCAGTTATTATGAGGGTGTTACAATATGTGTCTTGTAAGCATTCCGTATGCCCATAAAGTATCATCTAGTTTAAGGGACCAATCCTTCACAGAATTATTGATTGTTTTCTTCAAAATATGTTTGAGCTTTCTATTGGACATTTTAACTTATCTAGATGTTTGAAGGTGATATGGTGTGGCTACCTTGTGCATCACACCATAATTTCTCAATAAAGTCTCAAATTTCCTATTGCAAAAATGAGTATCCCCATCATTAATAATTGTCCTATGAGCTTCAAATCTGCTAAAAACAAACTTTCTAAAAAATTTAACTACCCCTTTTCTATCATTAGTTGGAGTTACAATAGCCTTTACCCACTTTAATACATAATAAATTCCAATTAATATATATCTATTGCCATAAGAAGGAGGGAATGACCCTATAAAATCAATCCCCTACACATCAAATAATTCAACTTCAAGTATCCCATGATGGGGCATTTCATCTCTGTTAGACAAATGCCCGCTTCTTTGACATCTATCACACTTCAACGCAAAAGTCCTCACATTTTTAAACAAATGAGGCCAAAAGAAACCAACTAGTAAGACCTTATTAGTTGTATTTGAAGAACCAAAATGTCCTCCATAATCAAAGGAATGGGAATGATGCATAACACTCTCAACCTCTTCTTTAGGAACACATCTTCTAATCAGTCCTTCATTGCATATCCTAAAAAGTAATGGATCTTCCCATGTATAGAACTTAGCCTTAAATAAAAAAATCTTTTCTTTTGTTGCTAATTCATATCAAGAGGCATAACTTTATAAGATAGGTAATTGACTAAATCAGCATACCATGGCAACCTTACAGTGACAAAAAAAAAACTGCTCATCAAAGAAAAATTCATTAATAAGCACCAAATCTAGCTCTTTATTCTCAACTATTAATCTACTCATATTGTCTATAACCACATTTTCTGCACCTTTATTGTCTTTGATCTCTAAATTATATTCCTACAATAGTAAAACCCACCTAATCAATCTAGGTTTGGCTTCTTTCTTATTGAGCAAATATCTAATGGTTGCACGATCAGTAAGCAAAATCACTTTTGAATCAACCACATAAGATCTAAACTTATCTAAAGGAAAAACAATAACAAGAAATTCCTTTTGAGTAGTTGCACAATTAATTTAGGCCACATCCAGTGTCCTGCTGGCATAATAAATAGCATAAGCCTTCTTGTCTCTTCTTTGACCAAGCACTGCACCAATTGCATAATCACTTGTATCATACATGATATTAAATGGCAAAGACCAATCCAGTGGTTGCATAATTGGTGCATTCATTAGAGCTTTCTTCAACCTACAAAATGCATCAAAACATTCTTGGCCAAATGAAATGGAACATGATGATTCAATAAATTTGACAAAGGTTTTGCTATTTTAGAAAAAACCTTTATGAAATGCCTGTAAAAATCAGCATGCACCAGAAAACTTCTCACTCCCTTGGCATTAGTGGGTGGAGGCATCATTTCAATAAATTCAATCTTGGCCATGTCAACTTCTATACCTTTACTAGGCACCAAATGTCTAAGTACAATCCCTTCCTAGACCATAAAGTGACACTTTTCCTAATTCAAATCTAGGTCAGTGTTTGTACATTGTTGCAAAACCTTCAAGAGATTAGCCAAATAAATATCAAATGAAGAACCATAAAATGAAAAGTCATCCATAAAGACCTCCGTGATATCTGTAATAAAATCAGAGAAAATTGCCATCATATCCTTTAAAAAGTGGCTAGTGCATTACACAAGCCAAATGGCATTCTTCTGTAAGCAAAGGTTCCATATGGACATGTGAAATTTGTTTTCTCTTGATCACTTAAATGAATAGGGATTTGGAAAAATAAAACCCCAAATATCCCATCCAAGTAATAAAAACAATTATGTCCAGCAAGTCTTTCTAACATTTGATCTATAAAAGGAAGCGGAAAGTGATCTTTTCATGTAGCATTGTTTAATTTTCTATAGTCTATGCACATTCTCCAACAAAAGATTGTTCTAGTTAGGATCAACTCATTATTGTCATTCTTAACTATTGTCATGCCACCTTTCTTAGGCATTATTGGGCAAGACTAACCTAAGTACTATAAAAAATGGGGTATATAATACCCGCATCTAGCAACTTAAGGATTTCCTTTTAACCACCTCTTTTATATTGGGATTTAATCTCCTCTCATGTTCAATTAATGGTTTGCAGTTATCTTCTAAAATGATCCTATGCATGCAAAAATGAGGGCTACTTCCCTTGATATCATCAATTATGTACGCAATCACTTTCCTATACAGTCTTAAAATCCCCAAGGACTTTTCAACTTCTAAATCACTCATATTTGCATTAACAATAATAACATAAGTTTCATTAGCACCAAGGAATGCATACATGAGCATAAAAGGAAAGTGTTTAAGTTCTACCTTTGGTGCATCTTCTTCTTTGGGTGATGATTGCTTGACTTCACTTCTTTCCACTTACTCAATTTGAAAAACTAGTGCCATTGGGTAGGGTGGACTACTCTCCAAATGTTGTGCATATGCAGTTACTTTTGCATTATGACCATTTATATTTCCTCCATGGACAAGACAATTCTTAATAGGGTCCTTAGGATATCTCTTCCAAAATTCTCCTTTATAAGCTCATAAATTATGTCAACTCTCAAACAAAAGTCTACATCATGGTGGTGTCTCTTCATTGCATTGTCAATGTTGAAGACTAATTTATGCTCTCCAACTCTACGAGTGAGCTTTTCACCTTTCACATCAATCAATGCCCCTGCTATAGCTAGGAAAGGCCTCCCTAAGATAATAGGGATGTAAGAACCCTCCTCTATGTCCAAAATGACAAAATTAATGAGAATATAGAATTTTCTAACCTTGAGTGATACATTCTATAAGATACCTTTCAGATATTTAATTGACTTATTTGCTACTTAGAGAGAAAAGTTAATTGGCTTGAGATCTCCCATGTTGAGCTTCTCATATATGGAAAAGGGCATGAGACTTACACTAGCCCTTAAATCATGTAAAGCCTTTGTAGAACATGTTTCCCCAATGTGGTATAGAATTGAAAAAATCCTTGGATCCTTGATCTTTGGGGGAAGTTTCCTTTGGAGGATGGCACTGCATTCCTTAGTTAAGACTATAGTCTTATGATCCTTAAGTCTTCTTCTATTTGATAGAATCTCTTTCAGAAATTTAGCATAAGAGGGCATTTGGGAAAGAGCACCAACAAAAGGCATATTAATGTATAACTTCTTTAAAACTTCTAATAACTTTCCAAGCTACTTGTCCAATCTTGCTTTTTGAAATCTCAATGGAAAAGGAAGTGGTGGTTTGTAAGGTTCTGGAGGAATGTACTTCTTCTCTTTCTTTTCAACTTCGTCTTTACCTTTGTTTTCACTCTCTTTCTTTCTACTTTCTTATTTTTCACTTTATTCTAAAATTTCCTCTTGTGGTGCATCACTCTCATTGTTTTCTCCTTCTCAAAATCTTTCTCTTCTTCTCTTTTCTCACTCTTTTCACTCTTCTCATTCTTCTCATTGTTCACTAATTTCTCACTTCTTAGTGTAATGCCTTAATAGTGTTTGCATTTGTTCCATCCTTACCTTCATCTCTCTCATATCTTCATCATTCTTAGTTTGGTTAATAAGAATTTATTATAATAAAACTTCAGTTGTAGAACTTTGTTCTTGCTGTCTTGGTGGAGGTGGAGGTAGAGGATTAGTATTCCTCTGCTGAAAACCAGGTAGTGGTTATCTATGCTGTTGGTACTGCTACCCTTGCTATTGTTGTTATGGAAAACTCTTGATTTTGTTGATTTCCCCATGAAAAATTGAGATGGTTCTTCCAAGCTAGATTATATGTTTGAGAATAAGGATTTCCTACCTGCTTGTGCCCATAATTTCCAACATAAGTAGCTTGTTCTCTATAATCAACTCCATAGCTCATTATTCTTTCTGCATAAGCAACTTGTTGAGAACTTACAGAAGATGATGAACTAACTAACATACTTAAATCTTCCATTTTCTTTGCGAGCACATCTGTAAGTTCATCAAATTCGGCATTAATCATATTGAATTGATCAAGCTCATACATCCTAGCTACTTATTTCTTTTGTGTTAGAGTTGGACCTCTTGGACTACTCCACAAATGTGTGCTCTTTGCAATCTTCTCCAATAGCTCATAAGTTTCATTCTCATTCTTCATGATAAATCTCCTCCAGTTTGAGCATAAATGATCCCTCTAATGGCAAGAGTAACATTTGTATAAAAATTCTTATTAATCATCCATTTAGGAATGACATGATGTAGACATTGTCTCTCCAACTCCTTCCATCTCATCCATGATTCATAAAGAGTCTCTTCTTCTCTAGGTCGAAAAGCATTCATTTGATTTCTCAACTCTTAAGTCTTTCCTAATGGGAAATATTGGGCTAGAAATATATCAATAAGCTCCTCCCAATTTGTGATAGAGTTATGGGGTAGAGAATCAAGCCAATCCAAACCTCTATCCTTAAAAGAAAATGGAAATTTTTTAAGCCATGCTGCATTATCAGACACTCTTAATTGCTTTTGCATATCACAAATCATAGCAAACTTCTTTAAGATGGGTATGAGGATGACCCATACCCTAACTTTCTAAAGGATGACCCCAAATTAAAGGTTCTGAATCATTTAAAGTACCCCAAAATCCATCTTATAACTATTTGCATCAATTCTTGGTTGTGCAATACTCTCTCTCATGTCATCAAAATGAGGGAATGTATGGTCCATTATACTTCCCCTAGGCAAATTAGCATTAGCTTTCTCTTCCCTACGACCATCATTCTCATCCCCATTATTCTCATCTCAATTTTCAAGATTGTATAAAAAATATATGTCACTTGTGCTTTGAACTTTTCTCATAAAAGATGAAAAAAGTACCTGAAAAGAATAATCAAACACAAAGTGAAAAGATAATAAAATAAAATATATAAAAAAACTAAAAAAATCAACAATTCAATCTTAAACAATTAACTCCTCAACAACGATGCCAAAAACTTGATGTGAACTCACTGCAAGTGCACGGGTCGTTCAAGTAGTAGAGGAAATAGACATCGTTTCCTTGAAGACTTGTGTTATAAATTGAATTTTTGATATAAGATGAACTATATTAAAATTTTAATATAATCAAACAAATAAGGAATTTGGGAATTTGAAGTTTAAGGTATGAAAATTCAAAACTCAATTCAAATAATGACGAATGTAATAATGAGCTAAATAAAGAAATAGAGAGTATTAATAATGAAAACTGATCAAATGATATTTAACTAAGCACTCAAAAATAAAATATCAAACAACAATTGTAAAAAGACAATTCCGAAGTTAAGGGTTCATATTCAAATCACTTTAGGATTATCCCTAGTTAGTCCAATCTATAAAGATTATGTGTTTCAAGGAGATTAATTCTAAAATTCTTTGCAATCTCTTTCGAGTGAGACAAAGTGCCATGACTACTTAAATCCTACTTTCACGGATTAACTAAAATCCAATAAAATCTTTAATTAATCTATAAAACCCATCTTAATACTTAGTCTATTTCTAGATCTAAGTTAATTAAGTCTAATTTCTTGATTATTTATCACTTAGTCTTCTCTTTTCGGTTCTTTAACCAAGGATTAAAAACAAAACTTAATGGAATCCCACACTAAGTATGTCATAAAGAACACAAGAAAGATAAAACTTCATAAAATTCATAAAATCTGGACTAATCCAATTTAAATCCACAAAATAACTCTAATATTATATCCCTAACTCTAGAATCTTAAAGAACTACTCACTATCCATGTTCAATACAAGGGATTCAAAACAAAAGATGAAATAAAACATGAAAAGTAAACTAAAACTGAAGAAACCCAATGTTTGGCGTGAAGAAGTGATGATGAAGAAGAATAATCCAAGCTTTTCAAACCAAAAATGGCATGAATCTGCTACTTTCTTTCTCCTCCTTCAAAACGTTTTTTCTTAAAGCAAAAATGATGTAAAAGGACTTAAATAACGCCCCCTGACAAAAACCCTATAACAGGCTAAAAATTATGTGAGGTGAGGTCATTGTATGTGTGTAATGATTTTTCACATTAGCTGATTTGCGTGAAGATGCATAACTGGTTAAGTGCTTGTGTAGGATCTTATATAGAATCATGTCTCAAAAGAATAACTGGAGATGAATTTGCATGGTCATGGACGTCCCTGTGCACATTTTGAAAAGTTTCAAGCACTTTTCGTGACATTGCACAAGCAGCTGCATGGCCATACAAGAGATTATGCAACTTTCGGCAACTCTGGGTGATTTTTTAGCTTTTTGCATAAGCAGTTGCATAAGTTGTGCGCAAAATTATGCAACTTTTGGTGGCTTTGAAATTCCTTCTGTGACATTATGTAGTAGCTAAAACTGTTTTCCCAGGTTACTACATAAGCGATTGCATGGTCATGTATGAAGTTATGTAACTCTCGGTAGATTTCAATAAAACTTCTATTTTCTTGATGCAAGTTGCATAAGCTATGCAACTCCTTATGCAACCTTCGTCAACTCTTAAATTCAACTATTCTTACACTTGATTTTAGGCATCTTTAGACATGGAATTCATTTTTCAAACATACAATTGACTCCAAGTCTCTAAAAACACCATTTATCCAACAAAACAAGAACAAATTCATAAATTAAACTAAAATTAATAAACATAAAAAACTAATTAGATAATCAAAGAAATTAACTAAAACTAATCATTAAAAAAGTAAAATGACTATGAAATCTAACCTAATTAACTACATGATATACAAATATTAGAGAATGTGGGGGAGGGAAGAGAGAGCAGTAATCAGGGCAGAGAGAGATAGGAGGTTGTTGGGTTTGTTTCAATTTTTTTTTTATTTTAATTTTATTATAAGTCTCTAAACTTTTCCAAACCTTTCAGTCAAACCCAAAACTTCCTTTCAACTAAGTCTAAGACCTTTAAATTAAACTTTAATAATAATAATATTAAAATAAAATCATAGTGTATAATAAAGAATTTACTTAATAATTTAATTAAACACGCACATATAAAATTTTAATCAATTTAAATAGATATACATTATCTTGATTAACCAAATTAAAATAACAATTAAGTTAAAACAATAAAATTTCAATTAGACTATATTAACACATAATATAAATAATAACTTACTAACATACATGATAGCATTCAAATAAATTATTATTTGAAACTTTAGAATTTCATAAATAAATATCAAAATGGGCTACAGCGCGATAATTTAAAAAAAAAAAATTTAAGTACTCCAATAACTCAAATTTAAATCTTAATTAAGCTTTAAAATAATCCCATAAAATATATTTAAATGATGAAATAACATTAAAATAATCAAAATAATAAAATTTTTATTTTCAAAATTTTTCAGAGCATTACAAGTTTTAATTATATTATGTTAAGTATTGTTACAAATTAAACTTATTTTGTCATTGAAAACATTTACACATAAAAATTAGAACAAAAAAATTTACCTCCAAAATATTTCATGGCTATTATTATTAATCATTAAAAAAATGTTTTGAAAACAATATGACATTTGTCACAATAAGTTTTCATTTTATTATGATTTATTTCATAATAAAGTAAATTATTTTCTCATAAAAAAATTTGGCTCTAAAATTTTGATAGAAAATCTAACCTTAAATATATTTTATTACAAATATTTATAAATTGCCATCAAATATACATACTAAGTGATAAACTAATTATTTTTTCTTGTAAGCTGCAAAATTTTATTAAAATTAAAAAAAAAATGAGTGAAGAAACACCAATTCAAAGAGATTAGGAAAAAAAAAAAACCTAGCACTACAAAAAAGTGAGTATAGGGGACACATAAAATTGTCCCCAAAACTATGAATAATTGTCCTCAAAGGTATAGGGGACGACATTAATCGTCCCCACCTGTTGTCCTCTTTACCTTTGTACCCTATTCTATAAGGGACGACAAATCATAATGTTGTCCATGAAAAAAGAAACGATAGTCGTCCCCAATATGGGGACAATAGTCATCCCCAATATGGGGATGACAATCATAGTCGTCCCCTAACATGGGGATGACTGTCGTCCCCCTATATGGGGATGAATTTCGTCCCCATTGTCCAAACTCAAGGGGGACCATAATCGTCCCCTATAAAAGGGGGACGACACTGATCCCTAATTTTGGATTAGACTCAAGGGGGACCATAATCGTCCCCCTATTAAAAGGGGATGACATTCATCCGTATTTAAAGAGGACAATACTTGTCCCCAATTATGGAGACCATAGTCGTCCCTTACTATTAAAGGGACAATAGTCGTCCCCTGATAAAAATTGAATAGAGATAATTTTCATCCTCATATCCTTATATTTTGTCCCTTATAAAGTTGCTTTTAATATTGGGATATTATATTTATAATTGTTAAAAATATTGAAACTCATAAATTTCATATTTAATTCAAAACAACTATATAATAAAATCAATATTCAATAATAAAACGCAACATAAGTTTTAAAGTATGATATAACAATAATTTTTAAGTGTATGTAGCTAGTATGCAAAATAAACTTAAATCTACCTACTTTTATTCTTAATTTGTTCATACTTGATAATATTCAAAATAAAACTCCTATGATAATAGTAGTCTTCAAACTCTAATTCAACTTCATTGCTAGTCTACAAGCCTTCATCACTCAATCTGTTAATCCTACAATAGATTTAAATAAAAGGTCATTCAAAAATTAGTTTTTCCAATTCATGAAATTAAATATATCTAAAAAGTACTTACTATTGTCATATCCTGACTTTCTGATGATTTGTATCCTATCACACTCTCAAATCTTTTAAAAAACTCCAAATTACGCTCTTCTTGTTCCTTGAGTCGAGCATTTAGTTGTGCTATCTCATTATTGCGTTGTTCTTGTTCCTTCAAACAAGCATTCAACCTTGCTACCTCATCTCTCAATTCATTTAATTCCTCATTTCTAAAACCACATGCCATTCGTCTAGTGCTTGCTTTGTATCCTAATCCTTTACCATGGACATAACCAGATCTAACACCAAACACCTCTTTTAAAATATCATCTGGAGCAGGACCAATCTCATTATCATTTGTTGGTTGTTTCTCAATCCTTTGCTTCTCTTCCTACAAAATATAATATTAAATATGTGAATATTTAATATATAAATATAATCTAAAAATATTAATAATTTTATAGTCAAAATACTTACATATATCCTTGATGATTCTGGATCATGCCATTGTGTTTGGCCTTGCTCATCCAAGAACCCATGTGTAGCCATCCATACTTCAGAAGCACATGGTACTTCACCAATCTCCTCATCCATCTATAGTATTAATTATATTAACCATACATTATATAACATAATATAACTAAAGAAAAGAAATAATTATGAGTAAATAGTTTTTTTTTTTTTTATATATAGTTTACCATATCATACTCTACTTGCGCAAAAGGAGTGGGACCAGTTGAAGCAATAATTCTTTGACTAGCATGATTATTTGTATTGGTGGAACATAAGGCCTACATGATATTGATGTTAAAAAAATATTTATTTTTTGCCATAATAGAAAAAGTAATTAAAAAGTACCTGAAAGTCCTCATTAGCAAAAACTTTGAACATTTCCTTCCAAGTATCCACAGTCAATCCTTCAGGAACATGTTGCAGTCGTTCATCATCACTTGAGTACTTCAAATACTTAAGGTGTAGCTTGTATTTCCATTTGCAATATAATATTTTCATCTCATAGAAACAATAGAATTCAAACTTAGCTTTTTTTATCTCAGCCGTGTCAGGCTTCACCTTTTGCATTTCCTCAAGCTTCTTCCATTTTTTTGGACTCTCATGACTTACATCAAAGTAATCCTATAAAATTTAAAAATTGATTCTTAATTATGCAATATCATGTATTCATCTTATTTGGCAATTTAACATAGAATATAATAAAATATAATGTGATATGATTTAAAGGATAAAAAGAATTTTTTCAAACAAGAAACTCTAAAAAGGCATATGAAGTTAACCTGAATCATACTCCATAAACGAGTACGATATCGAGCTTCAATAGCATTCCAAGGCTTCTTAGGTGGACCACAAGATCTTGCACAATATCCTAACCATGATGCCAACTTTCTTTCATGTTCACCAATTGGTCGAAAATATTTTCCTTGGGGTATGAAGATAATCAACTTGTCCTTCTTTCCATTTGTCAGCTTATCAAGATATACTTGGGCTTTGCCACTGCACATAAAGAAAATTCAACATGAATAGGGACTTTTCATCTTGCACCTTAAAACTTATTTTTCATATGCATATTCTATGCCCAAGGGGGGACTAAACTTCAATGCATAGGAAATCAATTCCACTATATGAACAAATGATTCCTCTCTAATAATAATTAGTTTGTACAATTAAGTAAATTTAATCACAATTATTCAAAAAGTCGCTAATTATTTGATTGTATATTTTCTACTTGTCAAAATATCAAGCCTCTGTTTGATTATTCTTGCTTTTATTTTCAATACTTTCATCCCAGTCTTTTTCAAAGCATAGTCTAAAAATTCCTTAACCCCACATAAATATATATCATTGAGATGATCACCAACAAGATCCATCCATCGAATCTTTATTAGGAGCCATTATCTAATAAATAAATAAATAATAAAAAATATAACTATAAAAATAAGCAAACATGTTTGATAAAGAAAAGAATTTAGTTTAAAATTCAGGTTACATTATTAAATAAACAAACATTAAAAAATAATGAAAAAGTATGTTTAATTAATTAACATTAATCACAAAGAGAATAGTGCCAAGAAGGATAGAGGCAAGCAAGCAGTGTAAGCATGATCCAAGATTATTGTACATATACAAGCAAAGCAAAGAAAACCTAGCACTATGTTTCATTAATTAATTTTTAAATCCTAGCACTATGTTTTATTAATTAAATTTTAAAATTTTGACATCAATTTTAATTTTAGTTTTAATAACTGAATTTTTAAAATTAAAATAAATATTAAATATTATGGGTTAATTTAACAAAGTTAAAAATGAAAGCATGAAAATGAAGTCCCACTCATAATGACTGTCAAAGAGTAAGAAAAATGATGAAATCTACACAAAGCTTGGCACTTAAATCTGATTCACTCACATCAACATTTACTTGTTTTTTTTTTGTTTTTTTTAAGCACTAGTGTTTTTTTTTAATAAAAAAAATCACATTTTAACTGGGAAATATCACTAATGAGACAGGCAATGAAACAAAATCATCTACATTGTTGAAATCCTAAGCAGTAGCATGGATGTACTTATGCAATAATTATGTCAGAAATTATGTAAATGGAATTAATTATTGCAACTACAAATAGCCTTACAATTTGCAAGTTCCTTCTCCTTTGCAGCAGCTAACCTCCTATTTAAGTTGTGCAACTTGAGCAAATTTTCACGGCCTATAGCCTACATAAAAGTCAACATACAGATTAATAACACATTTGCCTATAAAGTAATGTCTCATATATATATATATAGTCATAGTGAATTCTATATGGGCATGAGTGCAGGTTCTGATTCGCCAAGCCTCTACCATTTTAAAAAGTTTTAAAATATTTAAGTTAAATCTAGTCTATTTGTGAAGCCACCCAAGCTTTCATAGTCTAGAGAGCAAGGCTTACTGTCGTTTTACCATTAATTTTCAAAGGCATGATAACATAAAGTATGTACTAAAGTTGCAGATTTATTTGTTGCACACCGGTAACATCGCCCTAATTGGCTACCATAGATTGTATAATAAGAGTAGCACATAAGGCCATTAATATGATCCAAAGTAATTAGTAAAAAATGTATAAAGGCCTTTAAGAAAAATAATGCTTTATCTTGAATTTGAGTGTGATAATATAAAAATAAAATAATAAGCATTAGTAAACTGCAAAAAGGGCATTTGTATTAATTTGCTTAATTTAATTAAAATTAAATGGGTTTGGGTAACAGATACCAACAAACAAAACCCAAACTCGTCACGGGTATTATTTTTCTACCCGTAAAAAACTGACCTGTTACCATCCTTACCTTGAAATGGTTTTTGCATTTTTTTTTTTATATATATAAGCTGCTAGTACTAGTTAGCATTTAGCTTGCAAGAGTAGTTCACAATGTTTTGGATAAAACTAGTAAGCAATTAGATAGGATTGATGGAATTAAATACCAGCTAAGAAAATGTTAGCATCAAAATTTGAATAGAACCATTTTGGTTCCCAAAGCATTTTAGTTTTTCAAATAAAGTCAATATTACTGGTTTATGCAAGTCTAGTGTACTAAGATTCACAAACCTTGATTTTCCCTAGAAAAAAAAAAAGAGCAACAGATTGGGATAAGATACACATTAAAATAATGAAAGAGGTACCATGCCTTATTTTAAACAAACTTAAATGCTTATAAGATTTCCTACTTAGCTACTTTATGCAGGTCTGTGCTACTTTAGTTAATTTCAAAAAAATATTTATGAGATTTTCTTTATGAAAAATAAGAATATATTTATGAGAATGAATGAATGAAGGAACATTCCTAAGAGTGGGTTAGGTGGCCAACCTCATCTAACAAGTGTCCATGGGCAATGGGCTAGCTATTAGTTAACAATAATCGTATTGCATGATCAATTATGAATGTGGGGTATGAGCAATGAATGGAAGGTCCCCAAATAATAGCAATTATAAGTTTTAGTAAAGAGAAAGGAGCATTACCAATACATAATTTCTCTAATAAAGAAAATCAACAATATTATTTTCAGAATAAACAGTGACTGAGCTAGATGACAATGATGGCAAGACATGACAATTAGCCCTTAAAGAAAGGGTTAGAATTAGGTCCTGCCATTTTTTAGTTAACATTTATTATGCCCAAATGTAAGTGTAACTATATGGAAGGGAAACCATTCTAAGCTAGAAATCCTAAACACTCTTCATATTAGGGTTTCAATTTAGTCCTGTCACTTTGTTGTATGTGCATTAACTTATTATTATTATTATTATTATTATTATTATTATTATTATTATTATTATTATTATTATTATTATTATTATTCCCAACTTTTTATGCAGATAACAAGTTTTGGAAACTTGATTTGGTAACAGAAATTGTGGTAATGAAAGTTCTGTACAAAACTAACTACAAAACCCAAAATTGAATAGTCAAGTTCATATTGCATGTGTCTGCAGGATGATATTCAAGTTAGAGATTGAATAGATAAATGTATACATCAAACTAGTCTTATCAATTGGTTTAGCTAGAAGCTTAAAACAATTGTTTTGCTCCAGAACTACTCGCTTAATCTCAAATGGCATATAATGTTATCCCAAAACTGACAAGAATATCACATATCACTTGGCAGCAAATGAATCATTAAATATGTGCAAGGAAATTAATGTAAATAATAGTTCAAAATAGTAAAACAAATCCACAATGAGAAGGAAGGTTCTCTCTTTCTTCTCTTTTCTTTTCTTTTCTTTTTTCTTTTCTTTTTTTTTTTTTGGATTTTGGTTTTGATAGGTAGTAGGCCTGTTAAGATTTGGAAAATTGTTGTACTGTAAGAGTACAGACTGCATTTGATAAATGAATTGTATTTGATTAAAAAAGGGGCTTGTTTGACATGTGCACATAGTCACATAGTTTTTCTTTAGCACTTGACAATATAAAATGGTTAAAAGCAGGTGCATGAAAATTAAAAGGGAAAAAAACTGTCATAACAGCTATATTTATATTCACAAGGCTTTTCAAATGCAAGCAATAACAAAATTTTCCAAAGTCCAGAAATTTTACGATTAAAAAGGGACAAACCAATCATTTTTGTTATAATATTAACGTGGTTGTCATAAAATAAGCAAAAAGAACATTACCAAATAACATTTTCTTAGCTCTCAATAGTAAAATATTATATTATATTAATAGACAGTAAAATAATCAATGAAAACATATTGGAGCCATCGAAATTTCTGGCTTCCATGTGGATCCAACACTGCTGGTTAATATAAATATAGAAAAGATTGGAGGTATGCCTGTTGTTCAACAAATAAAGAGTTTAAACACTTGCTATAAAAAGAACTATATTAGTCTAATCTTCTCCAAATTTATTAGTTCAATGACTTGTTGGGTTGTTTCATACAACCACAACACCTAAATGGACAAGGGTATAATTCAGCAAGTCTATTACAATTAGCTAGAGGAACAAAAATTCAACATGCTATTACTATTTTCTTGTCAGCACCAAAAATGCATCTTACAACCAGGAAGCAGCACTTCCATAAGAACAAATATCAAAAGAATATATTTTGATAAAAAAACAAACACTTTGAAGATTAATGACATAAGAACTACATCTAGATATAATATATAGCAGAAAATTGAAGAGGAAGTTCAATTGCACCCGACACCCAATAACCCATGCCACAACATGTTGGATGAAAACTCATGGAGTTCTATGAATCCCCAAAACTCAAAAAGACAATTCAAAATCTCCACAAAGGGATCACAAATAACCTCGTTAGCCAGGTGGGTCTCTTTCTAATTCCCAAAATCAAAAAGAGAGAGAATCAAAACGGGCCCAAATTGGGATATTGGCTTGTACATTTTTGTGAAGAAAAATGAATGAGAATAGAAAGAGACAATAGGGAGATTCGAATATATATATATGTAAATACCTGTTTCTTGCCTAACTTAACAGCGGCTTCTTATAGCTAGCTTCCTTGCCCGAACTGCTTCCATAAAAGACATAAATTCTCTGAAACCTAGACTTAGTTTCTTCAAAATCCACACTTGGCAGTAGGCAAAGCCTTCCAAATCCACCTTTTGAGAATTGGGAACAATTAGTTTTAACCCTAACAAACAATAGATTAATTTTGCTTTCATAGAACCCTAAAGGAACACGTTAAGACTATAATATTAGGAGAAATTAGTTTTGAGCGGAAGTTACCAATTTGAAGGACTCATGACACAGAAAATCCCGCTAGAGGGAAAACAAATTCTAAAAGAAATAAAATAATTCATTAACAAGGGTAATATTGCCCTCGTCAAAGACTTTTAAAAATTGAAAAAATAAATTAAAAAATACCAATATATTACTTTTAAACAAAAGAATTTAATAATGGTAGTTAAAAATTAATACAATTACGATCACTTATAGTATTGGTCGTTATTTATAAATTATTAACAAAGAAATTTTAATTTTATCGTTAATTCTTTATCGTTAAAAGTCATAATTCTTGTAGTGAATATATAATTATATAATTATGTAAAAAAGCTTAGGATGTTTCTAATTTTAACATTTGGAGACTAAAAATTTTTGTCATCTCCTATATTTGCACCCTTAACTCACACTTCAGGGACGAAATATATAATTGTCCCCTATATTTGAGATTTTTTTTTATTTTTAATTATGATAGAAAAGTCATCTCCAATTTTAAATGGTAATTCAATTAGAGATAAAAAATATATTAATCCCCTATAATATAAAAAAATTATGATTTGAGGACCATAAAAAAAATTGGTCCCCAAAAATTATTCCCTATACTCACTTTTTTTTTTTGTAGTGGAGACACCTAGATGAAGAATCACCTCACAAGGACAAGCCCCTACATAAGAGAACTACTTTAGAAAACTCACAAGAGTGAAAGACAAGAAAGGAATGATACATGAAAACTACCACTAAGAAATTGATAGGCAAGCTCTTTCTTCCCATTTCCAAGATATTGGAGCTTCAATGACATGATCCGATGATTTATTGTGTCAAAAACCAACGTATCTAAGTCAAACACGTGCCAAACCTCCAAAATAACACAATTACAAGTTGTCACAAAAAAACTTTTTGTCATGACAATGCCACAGTTGTCATAATATTTAGCTTTTTAACGACGAACTACAGATCATCATAAGGAAATTCGTAACAAAATATTAAATTTCTTGTAGTGTTATAATAACAAGAAAATTATCTCTCAAACCCTAAAATTCAATTATACCCAATAAACTCACTTCCCAAATAAATGGAATAAAAAAAGCTCTCAAAATTCAATTACAAAGCAAGCACTGCTTGCATATTTATAGAGCACTTGGGCCTACTTTATAAAGAGAAAAAGGAGAGGAAAATGGCAAGGAAAGAGAAAAAGAGTAATTTATTTATTTTATTGGAAGGGAAAAGGGAGAAAGAAAAATTAAATGTAAAATTCTTTTGCTTTGTAAAAAAAAAAAAGAGTAAGAAAAGGAATTGTAAAGATTTGTGTGGAAAACACTATTTTTTTTTTTTTTCTTTTATACTTTTTTTTTCTCAAATAGTTATTTTTAATATAATTTTATTTATTCAATATGAATATAATAGTAAAAATATAATAATTTTTTTCTCACTTTTTTTCTTTAAAACATTAAAAATAAATAAATTCTTTTTTTTCTGTGTAAAAAAAAATTGATAAGAAAAAAAAAATTATAAGAATTTTATTTTTTTTAGGAGACAGGCAGGCAATAATTTATTTGACGAGAAGAAATTGGACACGGCAAAACTTGCCAATTAAGTTGCCGCACTCCATGAGACGTAATGATGAAGGTATTTCTATGGGCCATTCTCATGCATTATTGTGTAACATCAGCAATTCAAGTCAAGAATAGCATTTTACTTTTTTTTTTTCTACGCTGCTATTGATTTCTTGTTTTTTTATTAAATCCCTATATTTTTATTTTTCTACACGTTAAACCATTATTTAAGGCTAACTGTTAGGTCAAGATATGTAATTACTGGATTATAGGTCAAGAATTACCCAAAGCTCATTTTAAGGAAAAATTAAACTATGAAATATTTATGATTTCATTCTTCAAACAGTAAAATTAAAATTGGTAACTCTATGCAAAAAATTTATAGTAAATATAAAAAGTAAACATTAATTATAAATAATAAATGAATGAAACATATAGAAATTCTATAAACTCAATTTTTTTACGAAAAATAATTTATATATAGAATATATTTTTTATAGAAAATATTTTTTTTAAAAATATCTTTAAAATATATATGGTTATTTGATTTTAACGTTGAATTAATAATATGTGTTGATTTTATATATGTATAAATATTATCATATTTTAATAAAATTATTAAAATTTAAAAAACAAAAAGGACTTTCTTTAAAAAAATTATTTTTATTTAAAAATAACTTAATTTTTTTAATAAAAAAATATTTTTTATTAATTAATTTTTTATGTGCCACAAACATTAAATAATATAAAAATTTTTCCTGAAAGAAACGAATTCAAAGTATACAATATTTTTTATTGATAGTAGTGTGCCACTTTTAGGGGTGTGCAAATGGTTGGTTCGATTTTGAACCAAATCAAATTGAATCAATAAAATTGAAAATAAAAAATCAAGAAATTTAAAAAATCAAACCAAACTGATCACTAAAAGGGAACCAAACCAAACCAAATTGATAAATATCGATTCGGTTTTAAACCGATCAAACCAAATTTTATAAGATTTCATATTTTCAACATTAAATCTCAATAATAAAAATATAAAAAGAACCTTAGAAATTAGAACTAAAAAATATTAGAGTTTCATATATATATATATATATATATATATATATATATATATATATATATATATATATATATAATTTCAATTTAGTTTAATTTCTTTTATTTTTTATGAAAAAATCGAACTAAATCGATTAATTAAAATTATTAAAATTTATAAATCGAATTGAATCAATTAAATTTTAAAATTAAACTGATTGAATCAAATTAACTCAATTTAATTTAATTTTTAATTTAGATCAAAATCTGGTCGACCCTAACCACTTTACCTAGTAAAATTTCTTTTATTTACCATTTGGTTTTACTTTTTCGATGAAAAAGTTATTAAAAAGAAAAGAAAAGAAAAAATAAATACTACTATATAGAGAGAGAGAGTGAAAGAGAGATGGCTTGCGATGAGGGAAGAGATGAGGACGTTGGAAATGTACGTAACTAACTGCAGTTGTTGCCAACATGTACCACCTCTGGATTGCTTCCCAATATATCCTCCTCCCCATCCATTCCACTGTTGCCACTGCTTCCCTAGCTGCTATTTTTGCCAACAAAATAAACTTGCATTTGGTTACTGCGTTCCTACCTGTTCTGCTTGCCGACTTCCACCAACAACCGAACCAGGCCGCGGAGGAACAATTGGGGTAGGCATCGGCGGAACAACCGAACCAGGCCGCGGCGGAACAATTGGGGTAGGCATCGGCGGAACAACCGAACCAGGCCGCGGCGGAACAATTGGGGTAGGCATCGGCGGAACAACCAAACCAGGCCGCGGCGGAACAATTCAACCTGGGGACGGCGGACCAAATAAACCAGGCGGAACAACTGAACCAGGTGAAGGAGGACCCGACGAATTCCGTAGGACAGAAAACCTCATCCAATTTCCCATTCCGACAAATCCTTCCTGGAGTAATTTCTCTTACTCTCTGTGTTTCTCTCTAACTGCAAAACATATTTCCTCCGCTTGACTAGAGTTGACGAAAAAGTTTTTGGTACCCAAAAGCTAAGCATAATTTGGTGAAAAATCAAAGCTTTAATTTTCAAGTTTTTAATTATTAGCTAATTTGGACTGAAGATTTTTCTGGGATTACTTATTTTACAAAAAGAGATTAAACTTTACAAATTTTGAATATAGTTAAAAAAATAATGACACTTCATAAAATATAAGAACATATAAATATAATTTTTTTTATAAAATTAATATATAAGACTCTATTTTAAATTAACAAACAATGAGTATTGTTATTTGTATTTTGTAATAAAAATATAAATAACACCATTCGCATTATTTTTAATTTAGGAAAATATATTATTATATTGATCGTATAAAAACAAATTATATCTATTTTCGATGAAGTACATCATTTTTATTTTATTTAATATATTTTTTATAAAATAAAATCTTTTACATAAATTAAACATCACTTTAAAATTTGAGAGATAAAATGCATAAATTTTGTAAAAAATTGAAAATTTTTAGTGGAATAAAATAAGTATAGAAGCCACTTAAAAAATTAATTATATCAAAAAATTATTTTATTTATTAATATGATTAGTTTATTGGGTAAGGATGAGAGTCCTTCTTTATTATTTGAAATTTATTTAAAAAAAAAACCTTTTATTTACAGATTCACAAATCTATTACTAAATTAGTTGTTAATAATATGAATTAGTATTGGATTCATTAGTAATCTATTGTTAAAACCTTCTAGCGATGGGAGTTTTGGCAATGAATAATTGCTAATTCATTAGACAATGTGTTAATGACAGATTTTAATACATCATTAAAAATATAAATCAGTGACTAATCCATCATTAATCAATATTATTAGCCATAAAATTTTAATTTGTTGCTAAATATCATCTTTTCTTGTATTAATTGTTCAACCCAAGTAGGAAAGCTCTCGAATTATTTTTCTATTTCAAATTTTTATTCTTGAAGGGGATGTAAATAAATATATAAGTCTAATTTTAACAACTCAACTAAGCCTTTATCCCAAAAATATATAAGTCTAATTTTAAATAATATAAAAAAGAAAGATTAGATATCAATTTTTCTAAATATGATGTATGTTTTAGTACTAAATTATTACATTTAAAATTGTAAAACCAGGGAAAAAGAACGTTAGCTTTAAGTCAAGTTTAATATACTATGAATTTATTCTAAATATATATAATTTTTTATGGACATATAAATAAATAAATAAAATTTTCTAAAATTTATAATGTATGATTTTAGTGGGCTTGCCATTTAAATATATATTTTTAGTTGTATAACTTTATAAATATTCATTGGGAAATTTCATATATATCATCAATAAATTATCTATAAATAGATCTTAGATTTTTTATACTATTAGTCCAGTATTTGCATAGGATCGAGACAAATTAAGTTGCTTGAACTTCATCTAATTATTCTTATTGTGACAAAGATTTGATATGGAGTAATTTTGAGTGAATTGAATTGAATTAATTCATCAGGTAACCCAAAACTTTATGGCTGGGGACTTCAGCACTTAGTAGTGAATGTGAGGAGTACAGTGATATTTCCGTCCCTGATGGTCAGTTTGGGCGGAGGTGGCAATGTAAGAATAGTTAAATAGTTGAATATTTTTATTTGTATTGACCCATATGATAGAATTGAATTGAACTGATTGGGTATCTATGTATCTATCAGGTAGAGAAAGCAAGGGCGATACAGGCGTCGCTGTTTGCAATGGCAATAAACACACTTTTGCAGATTTGTTTTGGTGCTCGGCTTTCTGTGTCGATGGAAACATCCCAAGCTTACATTATCCCTATAATTTCCATTGCTTTATCAACTTACAGTAATTTTAATCACTCACTCGATCCCCATCAGGTTGGTTGGCTTTTTTTGTTTTTAATTTAATTTTATTATTATTATTATTATTATTATTATTATTTTACATTAAAAGAAGATAAGTACTAATCATTAAAAGTAAAAAGGACAAAGAGAAAGAAAAAGCCTTTTATAAAAGAAAAAGTAACCTTTTATATTAAAAATAAAAAAGTAACGTTTTATAAAAAAGTAATGATCCAAAATGCATGATCCGTAACCATCACAAACTACTGACAGCACAACAAATGAATTAATGTCATCAAACACACACATATATATTTATATATACATATATATATTAATAAAAAATTAATAAAAAAAATATTTAAAAAATAAAAATTGAATCAAACGCATGCTAGTTATTTACCTGCATAACATACACAAATTTGTCTCCTTTTTCTTTAAAAAAAATAATATTAATTTATTTTTTTTTATTCAAAATTCATAGTGACTGATTCAACTCAAATAAATCAACTTCAAGTTAAATTGTCAAATTGCCCTCCTACTATTGAATATATTCTGTTAGCTTTTATGGGTTGATTTGGTATTATCAGAGGTTTGAACTATTCATGCGACGTGTACAAGGAGCAAGTCTCATTTCGTCTTTCTTTCAAATGGTGATTGGTTTCTCTGGTTTGGCGAGATATTTTGCAAGGTATAAATTAATTACTAAATTTGGGATCGATATTCATTCATTATTTACTTGCTCAGCCAGCTTTGGTTTCTATGTGTTTTTATATGGCAGACACCTTAGCCCTCTTGCTTCAGTTCCTCTTGTAACACTCACGGGACTTGGGCTGTACGTCCGTGGATTTCCCCTGGTAAACACATCTAAAACGCCCAATTCAACTACTTTTCCATTTTAGTAATTATTTTTGTAATGTGATCTTCCATCGGTTGGTTTATTGCTTGTAGTTGGCTAGGTGTATTGAAATTGGACTCCCAGCTTTAGCTATATTGGTTTTCTTAACTCAGGTAACATGCTTCATCATTTCTGTTCCAAGCAACTTCATTAGAAAGATTTCACATGCATCAAACCTAATTCAACTTATCAGTGAATTTCAACAAATTTACTGAACTTCATTTGGCATATAAAGACTAATTTTCTTTTATATTAGGATTTTACAGGCATCTAATCTATTGCTAAATTTTAAATTTTATTTGCCTGTTTTATTTCTAGAATTATATTAGACACCAATTAGGTAGATATGGATTTCAAGTAATGAGGTAAAGGAATTTGACATTATGTTTCACTTAAATCGAAGTTCACGTATACTTTAAGTTCAGCGATTACCTTGAAATCCAATATAAATTAAGTGAATTTGGGTAAAAGCCCGAGTGTTTTGATACCTAGTTGGATGAGATATATCTATTTGAGAAGGGAAAGACTATATAAATTGTAGATACAAGTTAGCTGGAGAGCATATAACATATACTGTGCTGTGTGTTTAATTTTCAGAATGGTTTTACCTAATACTCTTAGTGTTCTATCTTGATGATTGCAGTTTCTTCCCCTTATCTGGAAAGCGAAAAAAGAGATAGTTGGTCAATTAGCAATCATACTTTCTGTGGGAATTGTATGGACCTATGCAGAGATTTTGACTGTAGCTGGTGCATATGATAATACATCTCAAGAAAGACAAATTAATTGTCGTACTGATAGTTCTAGTCTCAATGGTGCTGCTCGTTGGTAAAGCTCCGTTACTACCAACTAAAATTTGAATTCATCTCTACTGTGATTTTACTGGAAAGTTATGCTTCAACCATGTGGGGAGCTCCAGATTCAATAAAGCCATCAATTATATTTTGCTTCACTATATGCAGGATAAACCATCAAGAAACACAAATGAATTCTCATTCTGATAGTTCTGGGCTCATTGGTGCTGCTCCTTGGTAAAGCTTAAATTCCACCAACTAATTTGATTTCTTGTCTACTGTGATTTTGTTGGTTTAGTAGTTGTTTAAAAGTTATGCTTCAATCAAGTGGGGAGCTCCAGATTCAGTAAAACTATCAGTTATATTTTGCTTCACTATTTGCAGGATAAAGATTCCACAACCATTTCAATGGGGAACTCCCATTTTTGAAGTTGGCGATGCTCTTTCAATGATGGCTGCTTCTCTTGTAGCTGTTATTGAGGTTATATACATATTCTTCGAAATTCATTGATCCTTTTCTATACGTTCGTCAAAAAAAAGGTATCTTTAATCTATGAGGCCGCGGCTTTGTCTTCTTGATTTAATTTTATGTTTCTGCAGTCTTCTGGTACATTTTATGCATCATCAAAATTAAGCGGTGCTCCTCCTATACCTCCCTCTGCACTGACTCGTGGTATTGGCATTCAGGTAGGAATTAATCATGTGATGTTGCATTATTTTCTTTTAAGATCTTTAACATTCTGTAATTCTCCATCACTTGGTTTAACTTTCATCAACATACAGGGAATTGGAACTATGATAGATGCAGTATTTGGTACAGGAAATGGCTCTGCTGCTTCTGTGTAATGACTTTAAACTTTGGACAAAATCTAATGTATTATGATAGTTGCTTTTGTTGGTGAAGAGATTTCTAATACGAGAGTTTTTGATACTCTGAACCTCTATTTGACATGAGGAAACAGGTTTATATGTATATTGTGTGTTAGAATTATAAGTCAAAATATTAGTGGATTTTGGAGAGAACTTTTTCTAATTTAGTGTGAGAAATATTTCTTAATAGAATTAAGAATTATTTCCTATATTAGAGTAAAACTCCTATTTTAGTGTTATTTCTAAATTGAGTGTGATTCCTAATTAGATTAGAAATGAGAAAATCAAAACTATAAATAGAAGAATGGTAGGGAGATTATTTGGTTTCAGCTTTGCTAATTGCTGAGGAGTAGATTTGCCTATTGAGGAAGGGCTCTTGCCTATTATAGTCTCATTGCGGAAGAAAGGTTTTGGTCTAAGGTAGAGAAATGTATAGTGCAAGACTAAGAGACTATTGCTCTTTATAGTTGAAGACACCTTTTGTGGTGATATAGTTAAAGTGATAAATATATTGGATTATGTCTAGAGGAGAATGAGAATACTAACCAATGTATTTACTATGAGTAATTATGTCCTGAGAATTCACTTCGGTGTAACTAGATTGATAGGTAGATAGCTTTAAGCTTGTAGTTGATTGATTATTTATTTGTTATAGTAGAAGATGGCATACCCGTGGATGTGACCCTATATTGAGAGAGTGAACCACATAAATATTAGTATTTTATGTGTTTACTTTATTTCTTTGTATTTTACACACTTCTGCAATACACAACATTGTGTCAATTGATTTGGATTTGCTGCTATGGTTATTTGCCCACAATTGCTAACATAAAAATTGCAGGACGTATTAAGTTGATGTCCTAAACTTAGCAATCTTTTTTGTACTAGTTCTATGAGCTAATTATGTATTTTTTTTTTTAATTTGTTCTTACAGGGAAGATGCAGGTCTTTTAGGATTAACACAAGTAGGAAGTCGGAGGGTCGTTATAGTATCAGCAATCATTATGGTTTTCTTTTCCATTTTAGGTGCAGTATTCCTCATACTGAAATATTTTACTTTCTGATTTATCTTATCTCAATCAATCTACTTATAGTTGTACTCCTATTGAGCTTTGTTTTTTTTTTTTTTTTTTTTTTTTAATCTCATTTCTGCTCAAATAACGTTGCAAATAGAGTATTAGTATTGTTTAAGTTTGCTCACAGGAAAAGTTGGGGCTTTTCTCTCTTTAATACCATTGCCAATTGTGGGAGCTCTTCATACTGTCCTCTTCCCCTACGTGGGTATGTCTCGCCTCGGCTAATTATAATTTTTGTATCAAGGATATGGTGGAATTTTGTGTTTTCATTAATTAAAAAGTTCCAAACTAATGTTTACTATGACAGTCTAACTGATTTTACAAAAGAAGAGAAACTAGTGAAAGTGATATTAAATTTCCTAACAATCTCAACTTGATCAATTAGGACACAAAATATTGCTGAAAATCAACACAATACTATTTAAGATTTTTCGGATAGTAATACTTTTTAGGATTTTTCAAATAGTTAAGAGATTACTTATTGCAGCTTCAGCTGGGCTTCAATATCTCCAGTTTTGCAACGTGAATAGCTTTAGATCAAAGTTCATTCTAGGCTTTTCTCTCTTCATGGGTCTTTCCGTGCCTCAATACTTCAAGGAATATGTTTTTCTTTCTGGTCATGGACCTGTTAACACTGGCTTCACCTGGGTACGTGTATTTCAAATGCAACTTTCTCTTAATAGTGTAAACATATTTATCTTATTAAACAAATGCAGATTCATACTTTAATGATGAAGCTCTTATGATTCTTTACTTCCAGTTCAATGACATAATCCAAGTGATTTTCTCATCCCCACCAACAGTCGCCCTTATAATTGCTTTCTTTTTGGATCGGACTCATACTCCTAAGGCCCGCTCGACCAGGAAAGACAGTGGCATGGATTTGAAAGAGCAATATGATGAGTCGGGAATGACTCAAGAAATCTATGAGATAATTACTTCACTTGGTGATTTATGCTCTTAATTCTAATTAATATGCTTCATCCGCTGTACATGAAATAATAGTTACAATTCATATTTTCTCTTACCAAGAGTCTATCATGTTGCTCTCTTTTGACAAGTTGTGGCAATTGAAAATATAGTACATGTTATAATGTTGAAATGCATTGAAAGGCCCCAAGACACTCAAAAGAAAACAATGCAACAAGATCCGCAGGAGGGTTAACAACCTAATTACAAACCAACTAAAATTTAAGACATAACTTAGCCACCATATCAACTGCCTGATTAGCAAATCTCTTGACAAGGGAAAAAAATACCTGTGAGAACTTGGGAATAAGAGCAACAATTGCTTGAATTAAAGCTTGAATTTCCCAATAAAGGCATTGAAGAGGATTCTTCAGAGTCGAAATAAGGATGGCTGAGTTCGACTCCATCACTGTGGAATTTTGTTCCCAAATCAGCTGCTAATTTAAAAGCTTCCACCATTGCAATGGCTTCACCTGCCAACAGGGAGTAACAGATGACCTTTTTAGCAACTCATCAATAACTTCCCTATGAAATTTCTAGCTACAATACCCACAGCTGCTTCTTTGAAACCTTGATTCCATGCAACATCACTATTGAACTTGATAGTACCCTTTAAAAGAGGAATCCATGACAATACATCTAGATATTAGGTATGAGAATGGTTGACATCTATTCTTGAAGCCAGCAAATAATTAAGCTCCATCATACTGTGAGACATATGGTTTCCTGTTACCAAAAGATCAGGATTTCCTTGATCAAAGATGAATCTGTTCCTTTCTGTCTGTAACACCATCACTTTAACTAGTCCGTACATTTTACTGTTCCAGTGACCGGTGTCGGTTCGGACAGCTAGAATGTCTGGAACAATCTTTAGACTAGAGAGATGAGTCATAAATAACTCAAATAATGGTAAGAAAAATCAAGGAAAAATTTTAGAAATAAAATACAACCAAGTTAAATGAGCCGGTACCCTAAACCCAAGGAAAAATTAGTGAAATAATTTTTGGGACTCCAGAGAAGAGTCATTGAGGTTTCGATGGCATTAGAATGCTAAGAAAATGCTTCTGAAATTCTATCAATCGGTACAGACAATTTTGGCTCCTTAAGCCAAACGGAGGGTATTTTGGTCATTTCGTCTTCAGAGATGATTTTTGACCGACTTGTCTAGTTAAATAAATAATTATTATGACATAAAATATAAATAAATATTGCTAAAAATTTAATTGAAAATGAGTAGAAAAGAAAAGAAGAGAAAATGAAGAAAATTGGAATTTTGATATCACTATGATGTCTTCAAAGTTCCTTCCACCAATCACAATTTAACCAATTAACTAAAAGGATAAAAATGACATAAAAATGAGAAAAAACCAAACAAACCAGCAGCCTTCTTCTCCATATGAGCTGGCCAACATAGGAAGAGAGAGAGAGAGAAAGAGAAAACCTCCATGGAAGCCATGATCCCAAGCTTGAGTTCACTCGCCAAATCACCATAAAACCTCATCACAAAAATTGACCCTTACCACTAGAGTAAGACTTGGACAGCAAAAAGAATTGAAAATCAAGAAGTTTTGGAGGTTGGGAATTGCTCACAAAGAGGTTAGTGCCATATTTCTTGCCTTTATTCCCTTTTAAGCATGAATTCAAGTTAAGTTAGGTTAGAAATTGATGAAAAATAAAATAAATATGCATGCTTAGGTTTCATGGAATTTTGGCCAGCCTTATGGGAGTGAGAGTTTGAGGGCTTTGATGGATTTGAATGGTTTAGAAATGGTGTTTGATGTGTAGACATCAATTAGAAATTGATTAGTACGCCTAATGTGATATATGTTGTGTAAATCTTGAATTGGAGCTAGGGTTTGATATAAAAATTAGGAATTTAATGATATGTTGATAAATTGTTGATGTTGAGGCCAATTATGGACTAATTGAAGTGCAAGGAATGTGATTTGTGGATGGTAGTAGCATGGGAAGGTGGTATTGGAAGTGTTGTTTTTATGCAGGGAATTCTGGACCTATGAGTCCAGTGCGTTTAAATGAACATAAGTAGAGCTAGACAGCTCCAATTGGTGTGAGGCCAATTGTAGATGAAATTTAAGACCTTAAGCCACATTTTTGGTGAAAAAACCATGCCCAGAAAACTAACCTAAGTTGCCCTAAAAATTGACCTAATCCGAGTAACATACATACTGCCTTAGAAAATTGACCAAATGAACAGTGGCCATAACTAAGTGTAAAAATATCCAATTGACCTAAATTTTATATCAATGGAAAGATTAGACAATTTATAACAACTTTCATGAGGGACACAAACTCAAATTCTAAACCTAACCAATTCAAATTGCTAGTCCAATTTAGGACACCAAATTTGGCAGAACCAAATTTACCCAGAAAATCTGGGTAAGGACCAATCCGGACAGTTATGGTAAATTGACCATAACTTGAGCTATAAAACTTCAAAGGAAGTGATTCAAAAAGGAAATTAAAGAAGACACATAAAGGAACAACTTTGATAAGAAATGTTTGCCAAATTCTCACTGTAGCTTAGACCAATGGAACAGTAAACATAGGACACAAAGACTGAATTTTGGAAAATACTTCTAGAAGGCTTTGATTTGCAATTGGCAATCAATGCCAACAAACTTAGAACCCAAAATGTGGTATAAATATGTATCAAACATTTGTGTACATATTATGAATTAAAAAGTCAACCTTTGAAGGAAAATGGTCAAGTGAATAGTAACTATCAAAAACTTAAGTTGCTAATGGGGTTAATGGTACCCCACTTAAAAGATTTAATTTATACCTAAATTATGAGAATAGGTAGATGAGAATTGTATTCTCTGTTAGTAGTATGCCCTAAAGCATATTATTTAGTATGTATCTTGTACATATTTTATTAATAAAAAAAATGGCATTTTCACTTTTCCGTTTACATAACATATTTATGTGTAATAGAAAAGGTCCATTGATATTTTGTTAGAAATTCTATTCTTAAGTTGTTAAGAATATGAGTGACAGTATTTCTAGCACAAAGTATCATAAATTGGTTCACAATCGAGGATACTTCACGATAAGGACATGACTTATCCAGAAAAATTGTAATCATGTTTGTTCCCAAGTTATTTATATGAGATGTAAATAAGATGGAATGGTGAGTCTCATGCCATATAACAAACATAATAGGCACTTATAAATGATAAGTAGGAGAACTCAAAATTACAACACAAGGGTAATTTGGTCATTTCACAGAGTGACATGTGGCACCATGAGATGGTGACACTTGGCACCATATAAGCTTGCCATTTGTCTTCCAATCATGCATGATGATCAAAGTCTAGATTAAACCTAGCTTTGACACTTGGCTTAAGTCAATTAAAATTAAGGTGCAATCAGAAGATGATATGTGGCAAGGGTTTTAAGTGATGACCTAATTATATAATGTGATGTTATAAAAGAATAAAATAACATTATGATTATTCTAAAGAGGTGCCGCCACCCTTGAAGCCTTCTTCTTATCTTCTTCTTCTTCTTCTCTCATCAATTCAAAGAGAATTGCCCGTATTCTCTTGAATTAAAATTGCTAGAAATTGTTTCTAGTGTCCTGTATACATCTACAACCTCTCTAAAGGCAAATCTCTAATTTCTAATTGGTTGGCAAGGCTTGAGAAGCTGTTCAAGGGGCTACCATTGGTGATCTTGGTGTGGACAAACTAGAGGGACAACATTTGGGGTCCTAGGTTCTTCACAAAGGTACCAAACACATTTACAGTGCATCAAAAGGTTAGTGCACATGTTCTTGAATTAATCTAGGGTTCTAATGAATTAATCTGTTAATTCAAAAATCTTAAATGGCAAGTGTAGATCCTAATACATATTAAAATGGTTTTAATATGCAATTGAACATTGAAATCAATTAGGTAAATAATGAATCTTGCATGATGCATGAGACCCTAGAATAAAATTTTTTGAATTTAATATTCTAATCTAATAATTTTCATGCTTCCGCTCCTTCAATTGGTATCAGAGCCACTATATTTGCCATTTAGATTATTTAATATATGATTTAATTGTGTGATTTGATCATAAAATGATTGTTTCATTGCTGGTTGGACCAACAAAGGTGGCGGCTTGGTTATCACCATGATGGTGCACATGGTTTGGCCATGTTTGATTAGTCTAAGCATGTGCTTGGTGTTTGGGTTTTGAATGTGCAATTATTGTATGATCTAAGGCACATCCTATGACTAATTAAAATGTTTAATTAGGAGTTTTAATCACACAATTAAATTTTGATTCAAATCTGAATTTTTAAATTTGTTTGAATGTGATTCAAATCTGAATTTTTAAATTTGGTTGAATGAGATTCAAATCTGAATTTTTAAATTTGTTTTGAATAAGATTCAAATTTGAATTTTTAAATTTGGTTGAATGAGATTCAAATCTGAATTTTTTAGTTGAATATGAGATATTCAATTTAATTTTAGTACGTATGTTTTATTTAATTGTTAAATGGTAATATGCATGATGGATGATCATGGATAATAAAAGACCAATGTGATTAGATTTATTTCTTTTATTTTTCTTTGGATTGTAAATTAATTAATTTATTTTGGTGGCATGTATTATAAAGGTTCTTGAATTAATCTAGGGTTCTAATGAATCAATCTGTTAATTCAAAAATCTTAAATGGCAAATGTAGATCCTAATACATATTAAAAGGGGTTTAATATGCAATTGAACATTGAAATCAATTAGGTAAATAATGAATCTTGCATGATGCATGAAATCCTAGAAGAAAATTTTTTGAATTCAATGTTCTAATCTAATAATTTTCATGCTTCCGCTCCTTCATTCTCATCACAAATAGAACTTATGAGACATTGTTAATATATTTTGAAATGTGGTTTGAAAATCAATATAAATGAAAATGTTGAACCGAGGGACATGTAAAATGATGTAATAAATTAGATAAAGAATTATAAAAGAAAAATAGATGATATAATTGATAAATTGTGAATTATATAAATGATATTCATGAATATATGCATTAGATGAAAATGAGTATAGATATTGTATTCCACTAGGAAATAAAGTTTAGAATGTTACATCAAATATATATATATATATATATATATATTGGAATATATAATGAAATAATAGACCCATTAATATTAAATGGTACATGAGAGAAAGTAAGAGGAATTATAAATACCTAGTAAGTAAAGATATATTTTGAATTACAAATGATAACTCATATAAATTTTGAAATGAATAAATGAATCACATAAATGTGTAAATAGGACTTTAGTTCTCATTAGGAAAGAAAGGAAGAATATTTTGAGTACAATGGTGCATGAAAACCATTGTTGTGAATTGGGATCAAAATGAAGGATAAAATGAATGTATAAATTATGAGAAATGCATAAATTATGTATAATTGTAATTCAGAAAATTTATGTTCCCACTGGGAACAGAATTAAGTGATATAAATTGTAATTAAAAACTTATAACGAATTAATGATATACTAATACATATTAACACTTAATAGTATTTATGTGCCCATGTATCACCTAGACATGTGTGTCAGATTGGATAGATTGGCATGCCAATAGGGTATTGTTTTAGCAGTACTGCGTAAGGCTTTATGCCTATATTTATGGCTTTATGCCCGCACTCATGGCTTTATGCCCAATTATATGTTATCATGGCTTTTAGCCATACTGATATGTTATCATGGCTTTTTAGCCATACTGACTGCATATGTGATTGACGTTCTGCGTCTCATGGTATGACGGCCCGAGGCACCATGGTGTCCAGTGCCAACGACCTGTTATCCAGTTTAGTCAGCTTGTCATAGGTTACCTGGGTAGTGTAAATTATTGAAATTATTTAAGAACATTAGTAATTAAAAACATTAGAAAGTATTGAATGAAATGAGAAAAAAAAAAGATTAGCAATGGAAACATAACTGAATCAAGTAGTACAAATGAAATTTTCAGAATTGTAGGAACCGAAAATACAATACTCCTAGAATTAATCTGTATATCGAGTATTATTACTGTATAAACTCAGCACTTCCAAATAAGGACAAAAATAAAATATAAGATAGTTGATATTAAAGATATCATACTAAATTTAATTGATACCCGAGGATCTAAATTATACTTTAGAATTATACTTCAGTCTTTCTTTATTTGTATATATTATTTTCTTGTTATATTATTGCACCACTAAGCAGAAATGCTTAGCGATGGATTTGTTTCCTCTCGCAGGCACTGAAGTTAAAGCCCAACGAATATTAAATAGGGATTTTGGAGTTCTGATCTGCAAAGTGTTCAAGGTTATCACCTCCTCGGCAATGCATGTAGATAGGGCCCATGAATTGTATGTTTTAATATAAATTATGAAATTATAATTAATTTGTATATCATGTAAAGTATGAACTTTATGTAATTAGTTGTAACTCATGTAAATTAATAAAGTTTGAGAATTTTGATACATAAATTGAGTATGAATGGATATGTATACAAATGAGATTGCAAGAATTGAATGTGTGATGATGAGATTTTTTTATTTGTAAAAATTGTTAAACTTTCAAGCAGGTGAATAGTGAAATACGCCAACTGGTAATAAAACAAGAGAAACTCCGCTGGTTTCTCCTTAGAAAAATAATTGATATTAAAATATAATGAGAGTAAATTATTAAAAGAATAAAGTATGATAAGATAGGGTGCTCCGGTACCGAGTGTGACATGTCTTGCTTGGCTACACTGTAGACGAGTAAGGGGTGTCACACTGTCCATATTATCCAGCAGGTTATAGCAATCAAATTCAAGAAATATTCATCAGATTTGAACTCACCTATTATGGTAGTCCACCACAAAGCAAAGGACAAGAATTTAATAGGATTAGGCTTATATGAGCTAATACTTGCAAACCATATGGCTCTTGCATAACTATGCCAAAATAATGCATGCTCAATAGTTTTACTTTCCATGCTACAAATGAGGCACTGGGTGGATGGCAATTATAACACTTACCATTTCCTAACATTGAAATTTCTTTCGTAGATGGAATATTTTGGCAAATTTGAAGGTTCCACTGTTAAGGGAATAGGGGCAGAAATGTATGTATATACATATATGCATGTATGTATGATGTGTTCAAAATATTTTTAAAAAAGAAAAAATTTTTAATGGTTTTGACCAAAGAAAAGTTTTTAAGTATATTTTAGGTAGAAGGATGATGGCTGTCGAATCCACCAGAAATTAAATTAACTGAAATTACCATTTATGAAATATTTTCTGTAGTAAGTGGTAAATCTAGGTCGAACTCTAGAGACTGAATTATTAAATTTCGTGCACTTGTGTAATGGAAAAAGAAACAAAGGTTGGAAGGGGGGGGAGTAATTCGCAATTCAAAGAAGAAATCAAAATTCAAAAATTATGATTTAAAATTAAATAAGAAACTCTCAAATTAAACAACTTTAGTCTAAGGTAATTCGCATTCCAATGCATTGATTCGATCATAGATAAAAGAAATACAATTATCTCTTATTGAATACTTAACGTAGATTTACCAAATAGCGAGGTAAAATTCATAACTTCCCTATACTCATCAATTCGAGCCCAGCACTTTTGTTGACTCTAATTATTAACTGAATTGATATTAAGCAATCCTCATCAAATTAATAACTACTTTTAGAATAGGAAGTAGTTAAGCTGAACAACAATTTATGAAGCATGATCATTTAATTCACCCTATTGTTTCCTTAGGTTATTATCAAAAACTGATATCATAATCAATAAAACCTAATTGCTACTCATGTTCAATTTTACACAATAATTACGGATTATGAAGATGAACTAGCAATTGATCACATCAAACAATTAACTAATAGGCCTTTTTAGCAAATCATTCAATAGATCAAAGACAATGAAATCAGAAAACAATAGATATTTAAAAGAAATAAATTAAATTAAGAACCTGGTCTCATAAATCACGCAAAAGAACTTGAATCCCTTGAACTAAATTAAGAACTTAGCCACTCATGTTTATGGCTTACAGAAAAATAAAATAGAAAATTGAAGAAATCTAGAATGTATATCGAATGAAGGTGTTGGAGGCCTCTTCTATTTATAATAAATGGTCTAGGGTTAGGTTTTCAGAGTCCCTGAGGTGTTAGGAATCTTTCTCTCTGTCAAAAACTGCAACTGGAACAAAATCAGAAAACTAATTGTCAACGGATACATAGCCCGTGTATCACTACAAGGCCCAGGGCTGTGTAACTTACTGGAGCTGAATGGGTATGTCTTGCATTGACACAGAAGGTTACACGAGTCTCCAGGATTTACACGAGTCAAGTTACAAGGCCCGTGTACTTTGTTTCTTCCTCGGCTCTTTGGATTTCTTCTGGCAAAATGTTACACGAGTCCATGGTTGTGCTTACACGACCCGTGTACTTTGTATCAGCAACACTTCTCAATCCTTTTACCTTTCCACACTTCCTTCCACACTTCTATGCTCTGGAACTTCACCAAAAACCCTGAAAAATACAGCAAGAGTCAAATTAATGCACATGCTAAAAATTTCTCCATTTAACATAATTATTTCAATAACTCTCTAAACATATGCCTAATAGATAATTATACTTTAATCAATTGAATTAGGCATAAAGATACCCTAGAAACACTAAATGTGATGGAAGTAAAATTAATAAATTATGCACTTATCAAATTCCCTCACACTTATTCTATGCTTGTCCTCAAGTATGACTTAAACTCTCAATCAACTCCACTTAGAAGTTCACTTAACTTCATCTTATCACAACATTCTCTAACAAAAGATTAAAGGTTTGAAAGAAAAGGCAAGTAAGGTAATAACTATCACAACAAATTCCATCAACACCATACCAATATATCAACAATTCTTCAATAAAAAAACAAAAGGCTTGAAATCAATTAAGCTCACTCAATTAAAGTTCCATAAAATTTTAAATCAATATATATCAAAACACAAGGCTAATTTATCAAGGCACAACAATTATAGCTCTTTGCAAATCTTAGGGGAGATAGAAATGGGCTTTTTTTTTTTTTAATTTGAAATTGGTACTTCTCTCTCGTCACAGTTACTTTTTTTTTTTAACCGTCACTTTTAGAAAAGTACCTTGCTCATATCCTAGCTAGCTTTTGGCCTGAGAATCGACATGGGGTTTATGAAGACCCCTAGTTACTTTCCTTAACTAAATAGCAGAGCAATTTTCAAGTTTAGCCTTTTATTTCCCCTAATTTATGCATCTACATATTATAAAGTGCTCTGATAGATTAAGCAAAGTTCTGAAATATGAATGACACCAGTTTAAAGCACACATAACTAATCATTTCACCATTAAATCAAGCCTAAATGATTTATGCAAAAAAAAAAAAATGCTCTATGGTATGGAGAAGAGAGAAAATCCATCATTAAAGTTATTATTACCTTGCCTAAAATCTCAAAAATTCAACCTAAAGTAGAAAAGTCATTTCAAGGATAAAGCACTTCTCTCTGAGAGTTAATATAGAATAATGAATCAAGCTTATGAGAACGATTTTTTTTTTTTTTTTAAATTCCAGCAACAAATTTCTCCTCTCCCACACTTAAAACTTACATTGTCCCGAATGTAAAGCCCAAATGCAAAAGAAAAGAAAAAAAAAATAAATCCTAGAAAATAAAATAAGATAAGGGAAAGAAAACAAATATGATTGGGGCTAACAAGCCACCCATGGGTTGCCTCCTAAGAAGCGCTTTTGTTTATCATCGTTAGCTCGACATGGCAAAGCTCCTTAATCCACATAAATGGGGTTACTCAATTTGAGCTCCTCTGCTGTATGCTCCTGAAACCCTTCATAAAATGGCTTGAGTTTATGACCGTTGACCTTGAACACCTTATTAGTTCCTAAACTTTGAATTTCAACTGCACCATAAGGAAACACATTAGTAACAACAAAGGGTCCAATCCAATGAGAATGCAACTTACCAGGCATCAACTTCAATCTGGAATTATACAATAAAACTTTTTATCCAGCCACAAACTGCTTCCTTAGAATTAGTTTGTCATGGAATGCCTTGGTCTTTTCTTTATAGATCTTAGAGTTCTCATAAGTCTCAAGTCAAATTTCATCCAATTATTGCAATTGTAATTTTCTTTCCACACCAGTAGTATCCAAATCCAAATTACAATGTCTAACAGCCCAATAAGCCTTATGTTCCATGTAACACCTCCCTGTAGCAACTTCTTACATTCTACTGTTCCGGTGACCAGTGTTAGTCCGAACAGTTAGAACGTCCAGAAAAATATTTAAACTAAATTGAGGAACCATAATTAACTCAAATATTAATAAGAAAAATTTAGGAAAAAATTTTAGAAATAAAATACAACCAAGTTAAATGAGTCGGTGCCCTAGCGATGGGTGGATACAGTTGGAAGTTACGGTTCTCGCAACTAAGAGCCCTAGACCCGGGGAAAAATTCATAAAATAATTTTTGAGACTTCAGAGAAGAGTCATTGAGGGTTCTATGGCATTAGAATGCTAAGAAAATGCTTAGAAAAATTTTTCAATCGGTACAGACAATTTTAGTCTGTTAAGCCAAACGGAGGGCATTTTGGTCATTTCGCCTTCAGAGGTGATTTTTGGCCGACTTGTCCAGTTGAGGAAATAATTATTATGACATAAAATGTGAATAAATATTGCTAAAAATTAAATTGAAAATGAGTAGAGAAAAGAAGAAAAGAAAATGAAAGAAAATGCTAATTATGACATCATGTGATGTCATTAAACACTTACCCACCAATCCCCATTAGATAACCACTTAATTAACTAATAAAAGAGGATAAATAAGACCAGAAATTGGAAAAGCAATCTGCTCCTTTCTTCCTCAACATTTTAGCCGTAAACCATTTCCCCAACCCAACCTCCATGAAAACTTAAGGTAAGCTTGGAACCACCCACCAAATCACCTTGAAACCACTACCTTGCTTCACAAAAAAGTGATTTTGCATCTTGAACAACCTCTAGCCAGCAAAAAAAAGAAGAAAGAAGAAAGTTTTAGAGACTTGGAATAGTTAGCAAAAGAGGTTAGTGTCCAAATCTTTGATTCTTTCCTTTAAATTTTTGTTAGAATGCAAATTTGAGCTAGGATATGTGTAAGTTCATTGAAGATAAACATGTCAAGGTGTTACCCTATTTTTGGTAGCCATGGATTTGTTGTGGTCTTGATGGTTTCTTTGGATTAAATGAGTGAATGGGCTGCCCTTGATATGATTGTATCACTCAAGAAAATGTAACTTTGGAATGTTAGGGTTAGGGTTTGAAAGTCAAATGTGTGAGTAGATATAATTGGACACAAAATGATGTTGTAGTGGTCAATTAGTGACCATTTGAATATGTGTGAGGAGGAATTGAAGTGAGTAAGGATAACCAAGTTGACCTTAGGCATGCTGCCCTTGGTGACCTGCAGGACTGGTTGTGAGTCTAGCAGGTTTGAGCAGCCATAAATGGAGTTGTATAGGTTCAATTGGTGCAAGGCTAATTGGACATGAAACTAGACACATAATGGCAAAATATTGGTGAAGAAACCCTACCCAGAAAACCAAACCAATTGACCTAAAAATTGCCCTAATCCAGGTGACTTGCATTCTACCTGGGCAAAATGACCAAATGAATAGCGTCTATTCATTTGAGCATAACTCAGTGTAGAAAGGTCCAATTGACCTGAAATTTTACCAGAAGAAAGCTGAGACATAAACCTAAAACTTTCATGAAGAACACAAATACAAATTCTGACCATAACCTAGTTAAATTGCCAACCAAACTTAGGTTACCAAATCTGGCAGAACCAGTTTTGCCCAGAATTTTGGATTCTGTCTAATCCGGCCAGTTACGGTTTTTAGGCCATAACTTGAGCTACAAAACTCCAAATAGAGTGATTCAAAAAGGAAATATAACTAGACAAAATAAGAAACAACTTTCATGAAAATAATTTTGTCAAATTCCTACTGTACAAGTGACCAATGGAACAGTAAATATGAGGCTTGAAATCTGAAAAATTTTGAATAACTAACACTAAGCTTAGAAATGGTATTGGCAACCAATACCAACAATTTTAGAATGCAAAATGTGGTATGTTGGGATTATTAGAACCGATGTACCTATTGTCTATGCAAAAGTCAACATTTTAGTTGACTAATGAAATGAATAGTAACACCTAAACTTAAATTTTAAGAATTGTAAAGTTTAAAAGTGTAACTTGCCCTAGTACACCTAGCAAGATTGGTTTGGATAGGTTGGCATGTCAATAGGGTTTAGTTAGCAGTGCTGCACATGGCATTATGCCATTCTGTGATTTTATGGATTTTAGCCATTTTGACATTGTGTTAATACTTGGCCTTGTGCCTAATGTTATTACAGCTTATTAGCTGTTCTGTTGCATACCGGGAGATGCATATGTAACCAATGGTGTAACGGCCCGAGGTACTAGATACCCAGTGCCAGTTTACCTATTTATCCAGTCCAGTCATCCAGTATAGGTTACTTGGGCAACCAAAAATGGAAGTGGATAAATTTAATGAAATTATGAACATAACAAGTACAAAATAAATAAGATTACCAATAATAATAAAAAAACTGTATGCATAAGACATCAGGACATGCACTGCATATTTATTTTCTGTTATTTCTTTTTATTTTATTATTGGCACCACTAAGCATTATTGCTTAGCGCGTTGCTTTTTGCCATGCGTAGGTTCTGGAGAGACCGACCGAGAGCCCAGTAGACCACAGACTGGGTGAGATCTTCTCATACTCAGATAGTATCCGTGTCACCTCACCGTCATCAGTGCATTGGTAGGATACTAGGTTTTATTTTGGCATTTTGTAATTAACTTTTATTTTCTCATGTGTAATTAAGACTTATGTAATGTATTTTAGTATTGATGTAAATTATGGAAATTGTGTTTATGAATGAACAAGTGAATATTTATTTATGACTTTTATATGAATTTCATATGAAATGAATGAATGAGAATGGGAGTATATATGAGAAATATTGGGATTTTTTTGATGAAATGGAGTTTGGGATTGATTGAAAATTTTGGAAGTGTTTTTCACATATTCCGAAGAACTGTTTTATCTATTTTTAGCCGGCATTCTGTCGGATTTTCTATAAAATTTGTAGAACCTCAAATAAATTATAATTTTAATAAATGACTTAAATAAATTATACTTTACTTCATAACTATGAAAGAAATAAATTAAGAAGAATAAAAATGATTAAAATAAAATAGGGTGTTCCGGTACACTGTGTGACATATCTTACTCAGCTATAATGTAGATGGGTAAGGGATGTCACATTCTAACTCAACAGGAAGGTGACACAACTTACCAAATACCAATCTGTAGGGGGACATACCTATGGGTGTCTTATAAGCAGTCCTGTAAGCCCACAAAGCATCATCAAGTCTAAGGCTCCAATCTTTTCTATTTGGCTTCACTGTTTTTTCCAAAATAGACTTGATGTCTCTGATAGACACCTCTGCTTGCCCACTTATTTGAGGATGATAAGCTGTAGATACTCTATGGAAAACACCATATCTCCTCAACAATGCATCAATAGTTCTATTACAAAAATGTGTGCCCCGGTCACTGATCAAAGCTCTAGGAACTCCAAACCTGCTCAAATGATCTGCTACCAGGTTCTCAGCTCCTTTCTTATCCTTGATTTGAAGATCAAATTCTTGCAGCAGAAGGATCCATCTAATCAACCTTGGTTTTGCTTCCTTCTTTGCTAAGAGATACTTCAACGCTGCATGATCAGAGAAGATAATTATTTTAAAACTAAATAAATATGACCGAAATTTATCTAAAGCAAAAACTATAGCCAAAAACTCTTTTTCGGTCATAGAATAATTGCGCTGAGCTGAATTGAATATTCTGGATGCATAATAAATCACATGAAAGAGCTTCCCAACACGCTGCCCTAAAACTATTCCCACTGCATAATTACTCGCATCACACATAATTTCAAACGTTATTGTCCAATCAGGAGCCTGGATAATAGGGGGTGATGTTAATGCAGATTTCAATTTGTCAAAAGCCTCCTTGCACTCTTCACTTAACTCAAAAGAAACATCTTTTTGCAAGAGTCTAGATAAAGGCAATGCTATCTTAGAGAAATCCTTAATGAACCTACGATAGAAACCTACATGACTAAGAAAAGAGCGTACTTCCCTCACAGTTGTGGGATAGGGTAAGTTCACAATTAAATCAATTTTAGATTTATCCACCTCAATACCCCTATTAGAGACAACATGACCCAAAACAATCCCCTGTTCCACCATAAAATGACACTTCTCATAATTTAAAATAAGATTTTTCTCAATGCATCTCTCAAGAACAGAAGTCCAATGATGTAAACATGCATCAAATGAATCACCATACACAGTAAAATCATCCATGAACACCTCAATGCAATTATCAATGTAATATGAAAATATGCTCATCATGCATCTCTGAAATGTAGCAGGTGCATTACAAAGCCCGAAGAGCATCCTTCTAAAAGCAAAAGTTCCAAAAGGGCAAGTGAAGGTAGTCTTCTCTTGATCCTCTGGTGCAATCACAATTTAATTATATTCAGAAAAGCCATTGAGAAAGTAGAAATAAGACTTACTTGCTAACTGCTCAAGCATCTGTTCAATGAATGGCAATGGGAAGTGGTCCTTCCTTGTTGTTGAATTCAGCTTGCGGTAGTCTATGCACATTCGCCATCCACTCTGAATCCTTGTTGGAACAAGTTCATTATCTTGATTTGCTACCACAGTGACTCCTAATTTTGTTGGCACTACTTGGACAGGACTTACCCATTTACTGTCTAAAATTGGGTAAATAACTCCTGCATCCAGTAGCTTTAAAATGTCCTTCTTCACAACCTCCATCATCTGTGGGTTCAACCTCCTTTGAGCTTCTCTACTTGGTTTAGCATCATCTTCCAATAAAATCCTGTGCATGCACACTGATGGACTTATACCTTTGATGTTAGCTATTGTCCATCCAATTGCTTCCTTTTGTACCCTCAGAACCCTAGTCAATCTTTCTTCTTGAATCTTTGTCAAATTGCTTGAGATGATAACTGGAAGTGTTTCACTGTCTCCCAAGTAAACATACTTCAAATGCTCAGGTAAAGGCTTGAGTTCAAGAACTGGTGCCTGCACCACAGAAGGTAATAATTTTGTGTGAGATACAGGTAAGTCGATCTTTGATACTCCATACCTTTTTGGAATAGGAGGTAATGACTGCAATGCCATTACTGCATCTTGAACCTCTACACTTAATAGCTGATTGGTACTGATTTGTTGAATTCTTTGACTAATCACCACTTCTAACTCATCCTCCATGCTTAACTCAAAAACATCCTGCACAAATGTATCAACAACATCAATAGAAAAAATAGAATGGTCATTAGCAGGATACTTCATGGCATCAAAGATATTAAATTTGACAGTCTCTCCATCAAACTCCATAGTTAAGGTACCATCATCCACATCAATTTTTATCTTGGCAGTTTTTAGGAAAGGTCTTTCAAACAAAATCAAAGCTTACTTTGATGTGGGAACACTATCCTCCATATCCAGAATGTAAAAATCTACAGGAAAAATCAATTCTCCAACCTACACCAACACATCCTCAATTACTCTCAATGGGTAAGCATTAGAACGATCACCTAACTGAATAATGACACTAGTTTCTTTCAAAGGACCCAAATTTAAAGTTTGAAAAATTGAATTTGACATAACATTAATAGATGCTCCTAAATCTGCCATTGCATGTTCAAATTTGGAATCACCTATTCTGCAGGGAATAGAAAACGAATATGGATCCTTACACTTTGGGGTTATTTTTGCTGAATTAATGCTAACACATTTTCCCCCACACTGATCTTCTCATTATTCCTCAACTTGTGCTTTGTAGTGCATAGTTCTTTAAGGAATTTAGCATACTTGGAAACTTGTTTGATCGCATCAAGTAAAGGTATATTCACCTCCACCATTCTGAAAGTCTCCAAAATTTCATTCTCTTGTTTTTCTTTCTTAGTCTTAGCCAACCTGTAGGGGAATGGAGGAAGAACGGAATTATTAACCTTATTCAGTTTAGGCTCAGTATTTACCTCAACTTTAGGAACTTTAGACTCTTTTGCTCCTTGCTTCTTCTTTTTCATTGGCTCATGTGGAGTCTAGTTATCAACTTCTTTCCCACTCCGCGACACTATAGCACTTGCATTTTCTCTGGGGTTCATGACTGTTTGTGATGGAAGCTTTCCAGAACCTTGAGCTTTCAGCTTACTCACAGATGAGGCTAACTGACCAATCTGCCTCTCTATGTTTTGAATGCTATTTCTGGTCTCCTATTGAAACTGTTGTGTATTGTTAGCCAAAGCCTTAACAATTTCATCAAGTGACATACCTTGATTTGAGGGAGGTGGGCGTGGAGGTGGTTGATTCACTTGTCTATGCTACTGGTATCGGTTTTGCACCGGTTGATTCCCATAACTCAGATTGGGATGATCTCACCATCTAGGATTACAAGTACTAGAAAAGGGATCATACATGCGTTGTGGCTGTCCATAATGTCCTATTGCATTAGCATGTTGCATTGATTCATCCTCTTGTAATGCAGGACACATGTCAGTAGCATTACTCGAACCCGAACAAATTCCACATACCTCAACAGTTTGCATGTTCCCTATAACCAACTACCTCACAAAAGAAGTTAAATCAGAAATATGTTTCTCAAGGTTAGATGTACTTACCTCATTAACCTTCTTAGGTGTGTGATCCATTCTCATTCCAAACTGCTGAGAGTTTGCTGCCATGTTAGCAATTAGCCTCCTTGCTTCATCTGGTGTCTTGTCAACCAAAGCTCCTCCACTAGCAACATCTATCATACTGCGGTCCATTGGTAGAAGTCCCTCATAGAAATATTGAATCAAGAGCTGCTCACTTATTTGATGATGGGGACAGCTTGCACACAGTTTCTTAAATCGTTCCCAATACTCATACAAACTCTCTCCATTGTACTGCTGGATGCCACAAATTTCTTTTCTTATGTTGGCAGCACGGGAAGCAGGAAAATACTTCTCCAAAAATATCTGCTTCATCCCATTCTATGAGTTGATGGATCCAGAAGAAAGGTAATACAACCAATCCTTAATTGTTCCTTCCAGTGAGAAAGGGAAAGCTCGAAGCTTGATTTGATCCTCTGAAACTCCTTGAGGTTTCATGCTGGAACACACAACATGAAATTCCTTTAAATGCTTATGTGGATCCTCTCCTGCAAGACCATGAAACTTAGGCAACAAATGGATTAGTCCAGATTTCAACTCAAAAGCAACATTTAAAGCAGGGTATTGAATACACAAAGGTTGTTGGTTTAGATAAGGAGCAGCGAACTCTTTCAAGGTTCTAGCAGCCATGGTTTCATTTTTGGAATTTGAATCTAAATCCGAATCCGAACTTAACTCCCTTAAAGATTGGACTCCTTTAGATATACTCGGAATTTGCCTATCTTGCTTAGCCAATTTTCTCAACTGTCTAGCTATTTTTTCTATTTCTGGATCAAAGATCAACTCACCAGATTGAAAAGTTCTTGTCATAAACAAAAAAGAAATCAAAGTAAAAATAGAAAAATGCCTCAAAACCCTAGAAAACAATGGAATTTGGCCTCAATAAGGTGGGGCCAATGGAAATCATTGGTCTTGATCAGAATGTCATTTCCTTCAAAATATGTATGGGCCACCCTCCTAATTCAACCAAAAATCTGTCGATGAATAGCAACACCGTAATTTTTTTCCAAAAATTTGAAAATAGCAACACTTCACAAACAAAATTAATAGCAGAATATCCTAACACTAAAAACACGAAATTCAATAAATTTCAGTCCCCGACAACGGTGCCAAAATTCTTGATGGCTGTCGAATCCACCAGAAATTAAATTAATTAAAATTACCAGTTATGAAATATTTTTCTGTAGTAAATGGTAAATCCAGGTCGAACCCTAGAGACTGAATTATTAAATTTCATGCACTTGTGTAATGGAAAAAGAAACAAAGGTTGGGGGGGGGGGGTAATTCGCAATCCAAAGAAGAAATCAAAAATAAAAAATTAAGATCTAAAATTAAATAAGAAACTCTCAAATTAAACAAACTTCAGTCCAAGGTAATTCACATTCCAATGCATTGATTCGATTATAGACAAAAGAAATACAATTATCTCTTATTGAATACTTAACGTAGATTTACCAAACAACGAGGTAAAATCCCTAACTTCCCTATACTCATCAATTCGAGCCCAGCACTCTTGTTGACTCTAATTATTAACTGAATTGGTATTAAGCAATCCTCATCAAATTAATAACTACTTTAAGAATAGGAAGTAGTTAAGTTGAATCAACAATTTATGAAGCATAAATCATTTAATTCACCCTATTGTTTCCTTAGGTTATTATCGAAAACTGGGATCATAATCAATAAAACCTAATTGCTACTCATGTTCAATCTTACACAATAATTACGGATTATGAAGATGAACTAGCAATTGATCACATCAAACAATTAACTAATAGGCCTTTTTAGCAAATCATTCAATAGATCAAAGACGATGAAATCAGAAAACAATAGATATTCAAAAGACATAAATTAAATTAAGAACCTGGTCTCATAAATCACGCAAAAGAACTTGAATCCCTTGAACTGAATTAAGAACTTAGCCACTCAAGTTTATGGCTTACAGAAAAATAAAGTAGAAAATTGAAGAAATCTAGAATGTATATCGAATGAAGGTGTTGGAGGCCTCTTCTATTTATAATAAATGGCCTAGGGTTAGGTTTTCAGAGTCCCTGAGGTGTTAGGAATCTTTCTCTCTATCAAAAACTGCAACTGGAGCAAAATCAGGAAATTGATTATCGACGGATACACGGCCCGTGTATCACTACACGGCCCAGGGCCGTGTAACTTACTGGAGCTGAATGGGTGTGTCTTGCATTGGCACAAAAGGTTACAAGGGTCTTCATGATTTACACGGGTCAAGTTACACGGCCCGTGTACTTTGTTTCTTCCTCGGCACTTTGGATATCTTCTGGCAGAATGTTACATGGGTCCGTGGTTGTGCTTACATGACCCGTGTACTTTGTATCAGCAACACTTCTCAATCCTTTTACCTTTCCATGCTTTCTTCCACACTTCTATGCTCTGGAACTTCACTAAAACCCTGAAAAATACAGCAAGAGTCAAATTAATGCACATGCTAAAAATTTCTCTATTTAACACAATTATTTCAATAACTCTCTAAACATATGCCTAATAGATAATTATACTTTAATCTACTGAATTAGGCATAAAGATACCCTAGAAGCACTAAATCTGATGGAAGTAAAATTAATAAATTATGCACTTATCAAAGAAACTTTGGCAGCAAAAGGATAGACATTTGGCAGCCGAAAGTTGAACTTTTGGTAGCTGATGTCTTTTTTACTGTTTAAATTCCTTTTAGACAAAATGGACTTCGATAACTGAAACTAAGGTTTCTAACAGCCGAAAGTCTCTAAAGGTATAAAAAGGGACCAAAACTCATTTTTCTACCAAAACACTAGGATTTTTCTCTTTTTCCCTCTCTCTCAATATGTGGAGTATACAAGGAGCTCTGTGAAAAGATTTCGTTGGGTTTTTCAAGATCTGGAAGTCAATTCTTCCATAAGGAAGCTTAGGAGAGCATATTCAAGCATTGGACCTTTAGTTCTCTCACCTCCAAGCTCTAAAAAAAGAGGTAATTTTCTTTTCTTCTGGATCTAATAAGTAGATCCAAGCATGATGATAAGAAATTAGGTTTTTATAACTTCAATTTCATGTAAAGTTGTTTTTAAGATAAGATTTGAGAAGTTTCTGCATGTTGGACTTAGGGTTTTGTGATTTATGTTGAAATTGTATGTTTTATTAATAATGTAGCCATGCTAGTGTTATGGGCCTTAAATGGCTAGTTCCCTTGATGGATTTGAGAGAATCCTTATATATGTTATGTTAGGTTTGGGGAAAACCTAGGATTTGAGTTTTTTGTTAATGTATGTGTTAATTAAGTATAATTTCAAGTTGTTTTAGTCTCTACAGACTTGTTTATATTTGGTTTAAGTTTTGAAACTTTAGAGTGAGTTTTGGTGTTGATAGGAGAAGGATTCTATAGGTTTTTTACTTGAAATTTTGAAAATTCTCAGGTTCAGCTACTAAAAACCATAGTTTCGGCAATCAAAGTCCAAGACTTTAGCAGCCACAAGTGGTACTGGATAAAAAGGGTCATCCGGTCCTTCTTTAAAGGTAGAATTTCATTCTGGTATACATTCCATGTAGTCTAACTTTGGAATCCACTCTGGTTCTATTGAGCTGAAGCAAGTCTAAGACTTCGGCAGCCAAAATCAGGACTTTGGTAGCCAAAATAGGTTCTGCTTGATTTTTTTCTTCCTTCTTTTCTAAGGTTCCAAAACATGATTTTATGTTTTCCAAGGGATTAAAATGAGATATTTAATATTTATATAGAGTTTTAGAACCTTGTATAACTCTTTAGGGTCCGATTTTATAGGATCAGGCTTAAGGGACTTGGAAGGTTAAGGATCCGAGGATAGCTACCATTTGAGATAGGAGGTTAATAGGCTACAAGTGGTGAGTAATTCTAACTTTAATAAATGTAAACTTTTTAAATTTAATTTCTGATCATCCTCATTAATCATGTCATCTTTATTTAGGATGTATGTATCTAAAACACAAATATGTTATATATTTATTGTTGGTGCATTAATGGATGATGGATGACCCACTGATTCCCCTCATGTTATGACTATGTTATGTTGTGTATGTTATGGATCCATAAAAATCCAAGGGGAGATCCATACGTTGCCCTTGGTGCATGACACAGGTCATGTTTTAAGCAAAAGTCCTAAGGTGCCTCTGTATGAGCCCAGCATATTGGATATCTATGTTAAGCAAAAGTCTTGAAGAGCCTCTATAGGAGCCAGGTACATTGGATTCGGAGAATCACTAGTGACAAGTCCATCCTACATGAAATGTTTATAATGTGAAAACCAATTTGGATGAAGCATAGCATATGTATGAATTGAAAGAGATAAATTAATATTGGTTAGTTTACTCATTGAGCTTGTGTAAGCTTATCCCTTTCTTTAAACCTCATATGCAAGTTTGCAGGACTAGAAGAGTTCTTTAGAGAGAGAGCATCATGGGTAGCTTTAGCACTCTTCTTTATATATGATGTATGGGCAGATGGACATATAAAATGTGAATGGATAGTACTATGCTGGTAATTATAAAAAATTAGAGTTATGTAACATTTTAAGCATTATTGATGATGTTTATAATTATGTTAACTCTTTTAGGAGTATATATGTTAAACCATTATGCTTTAGAGTTTATTAATGTAAAGGTTCAAATTATAAGCCAATTCTACATTATGAATGTTTAAGTATGGATGACAAGACTAAAGTGTAATGGTTTAGAGTATACTTAGATTGTAAGATGCAGGAATATGTTCATGTCTAATAGGGTTTTAGGATTGTTATGGGTTCCGGCAGCCTTAAGCTGATTCGATCTCTAACTCCGATAACGACCACTAGCTTAGGTTGTTATAGCAATACCTCTTTGCACTAGATTAAGTTTCACTAGAATAACATTAGGAAGAGATTTCTAGATAAAAACCTTTATCTTTGGTTAAACTGACATCTTCCAAAGACTAGATCAGATGATAGGTTGGATGGCAAAAGAATGGCATGGGTTGTTAAGGCTTCTCTATTGAACTTTTTTAGTCAACATCTTATAAGTTGATCTAACTATGAACTATCCACATCAATCAAAATGCCAAACAACTGAGTCTTTTGTTCCTAAAAGGGCTATAGGAATAGATAAAATTGCTTCACTCTCAATTTTACTGAACAAGCTATGTATAAAATTTGTCTTCCATTAGAGAGAACTATGGTCCATAAGATTCACAACAAAATTGACATGGAGCAGGCAATTTCATGGCTTGGTCACTCTAAAATTTGGAATATAGTGGATCTAAGCATCATGCCATATGTGAGTATTATTCCCATCTCCAATATTAGAGTGAAATCCCTCCTTCAACACATCACTACTAGCAAGAAGAGTTTGCCATATCCAAGATCCTTTATGATGAGAAGTAGCCTGCCAAAATGATGTATGTGGGAAATACTGACCTTTCAAAATTCTAGCCCATTGACTTATAGGATTCAAGATGAGCCTCCAACATTGGTTGGCTAAATTAGCCAAAATTAAAGAGATTGAAATCTGTAAAACCCTTACCCCCTTGATACTTTGGGTAAGAAGTTCTACTCCAACTGATCTAATGTATCTTCTTTCCTTATATCGCCTTCCCCACCAAAAGTTAGACACTAAGCTATTCATGTAACGCCCTCACTTTAGATAGTCCATACATTCTACTGTTTCGGTGATCAATGTCTACCTGAACAGCTAGAATGTCTGGAACTATATTTAGACTAGAGTGAGAAGTCATAAATAACTCAAATAATGGTAAGAAAAATCAAGGAAAAAATTTTAGAAATAAAAAACAATGATGTTAAATGAGCCGGTGCCCTAGCGATGGGTGACCAAATGGGAAGTTGCTGTCTTTAAAGCTAGTAGCCCTAAAGCCAAGGGAAATTCTGTGAAATAATTTCTGGGATGCCAGAGAAGAGTTACAGCGCCCTAGGCAGCATTAAAATGCCAAGAAAAGGTTAGGAGAATTTTTAAGATCAGTACAAACAGGTTTGGCTCCTTAAGCCAAACAAAGGGCATTTGGGTCATTTCAACTTGAGAGATGATTTTTGACCGACTTGTCCAATTAAGTGAGTGAAGATTTTGTTCAAAAATATGAACAAATATTTATGGAAAATTAATTAGAAAAATAAACAAAAAGAGAAGAAAGAAAATAAAAAGAAAAGAAAAATAAATTCTAATTATGATGTCATAATTCACTAATTATAATTTCTATCAAATGGGCATTAGACAACTACTTAAGGAAGAAGTAAAAAATGATTAAAAGAAAAGAAAAATGCATCTTCTTCTTCATTCACCCCTTGGCCGAAACCCATAGAGAGAGAGAGAACTCCATTAAGGCTCTTCCTTCTCACTAAAATTCCCTTACAAACACCTCTTAAAATCACTTGCTCCTTTCACTAAAGCTCATCCTTGTCTCTTGAACAATCTCTAGGTAGCAAGAAGGAGAAGAAAACAAGAAGTTATCAAGCCTTAGGAATTGGCTAGTTCAAGGTTAGTGCTACTTCTTCCATAAATCCTTGAGTTTACTTTTGTGTAGACTATGAATTGAGTGTTAGTTTGGAAGAAAGAAAATAAATTATGTATGTATGAAAAACCCTCAATTTCAGCAGCTTAGGGTACTTTAGGGTTTCAATGATTCAAGTGAATTATTGTCACACCTTACCCCTCTGTAAGGCATAACATGATCCCGTAGAATACCTAATGAACTACCGAACTTCACTTACCGATAACTTACTAAGTACACTACAAGGGATTTTAAAACCATTTACTTACCTTTTAGAAGTGGTGAGCATTTTTTGGTGGGAATTAAAAATATTTAGTTGAAAATTAAAAGCTAGTTAAAATTTTTATCCATTTTTATTTTTCCGTAAATTTTGAAAAAATTTCGGCAGAATACCGGCAGTATTTGTAAAAACCGAAAATTTTTTTTACCTTCAGAAAAACACTTCCAATAATGCACTTTAACAAATCTCAACCACCAAATCACTCAATCAATACAATCCATTCAATCTCCACAGTTCATAACATTTTCAAAACAGTTAAATAAATTCATTCCCATTGTATTCAAAATATTTTATTACATTCACAAGTTAGTTCACAGACATAAAAAGCCAAAAGATCATATTATTAAATATGACTGTACAACTGCTCGGTTACACAAGTACATATGACTATAAAATTATTTATATCAACTAATTACAAGGGTATAATTAAATACCCTTTCAAAAGTATCTGAGTAGTCCCCAAAATCAGTAGCTCACTCTGTTGCTTTTTCCTTGCCTCTATCTGCGATAGCAAAAGAAGCTATCGCTGAGTATAAAAATACTCAGTGGTGCATAATAAAATATAAAATGCATAATATAAAACATTTGTTATCAATTCACAGTTCAAATATTTCACAATCACATTTCACAATTTTTCAAAACTCATTATGACACAATTTTGGTCAAACAATTTAATAAACACAGTGTTGCCAATCCATACACAACTTAAGTCATGACACAAAAATTTCCAATCAATGTCATGTTGTACACCATGACAAAGTGATCTATAACCTCACTAATCGAAATCAATGAGGGAGGTGGCTAGCTAGCTACTCATCCGATCTCGACCTCAACTGGTAAGCCAGAGAGGGAAGAAAATAAACGATCTCAACCCCATAAATGGAGGAGGAATAATGTGGTATTGTCATGCTAAGTGTGAACACAAAATCAATTCAAAACAATTTACTCAAATAATTTGTGAGAAATCTAATCAATTCCCAAAGTCATATTTGCGATCATAAAATGGCAACACAATTCATAATTAACACAGAAGTCAAATTTTCAAGAATAAAATATTTAAACAAGAATTATTGTGCACAGACCTGATATGAGTCACATCTAGGCCTTGACTTAGTTCTTTGTCCCTTCCGAGTCTTTTTCAGCTGAAACACACAATTGACAGTGTTTCAGTACCTTATCTCACAATAAATCCAATAATTAATTCATATATATACTCAATTCTAGCCCCAATAAGCTTAAACTAACGCTCTTGAAAATTTCATTTTCGGGTTACTATTCATGGTACTATTCAAGTCAAAATATTAACTTTCTTATGCTTAATAGGTATGGGAATTCCAATTATACCCACATACCACATTTTGGGTGCCTAATTTGTTGGTTTTGATTGTTTCTTCAAATTTTAGGTCTCTTAGGTACAATTTTAAAATTTCTAGATTTGATGTCTTGTATTATACTGTTTCATTGGTCATGTTTCTGTGAAAATTTGGCAAAGTGTTCTTCATAAAACTTGTTCCTTATTGTCTTAGCTTTAATTCCCTTTTTGAATCACTCCATTTGGAGTTTTGTAGCCTAGGTTATGGCCTCATTTAGTTATTTTGGTACAGTGGTAGTGCACTACACCCGGGTTTGACCTAATTGTTCACTATGTTATGGTCATTTTCTGGGCATGATTCCTAAATAAAAAATGTGCCATTATGTGTCTGTTTTTATTCCCAATTGGCCTCATACTAATTGGGTTGGTAAATTTTTAGTTTTGGTCCTTGAAAGGGACCTAGGTCAAGCTGCCAGAATATGAACCCTAACCAATTCGAATTGAAATCTCATTTTACCAATTCACACACACCACAAATGGTCCCAATTGACCTTTTCTTGACTCAATTAAGGTTAATTGCATCAATTGACCAATTCCCCAAATTCTTCCCAATTTTCAAAATGTTCAAGAACCCTAATTACACAAATTTAAAATCTTGTGAAATCAAAGTATATATCCATGGTCTACATACATAATTTAACTTAAACAACCATTCAATTGCATCAATTTCTAATCTCCCATAGGCTGTCCGAATTCCATATTAATCCCCCATATTTATTTTCTTTTGATTTTTAAGTTGATTTCTAGGTTACTTGAGCTAAAAACACAAGTAAGTAAACTAAAATTTTAAATTTCGATTGCTTACCTTTACTTTGAACTTCAATTCTTCACTTCACTCCCTTTTTCCTTTTCTTTTCTTCTTCAAATATCTCCTCAAGTGAAGTTAACAAGTTTTAGTGAAACAATTTGAGGGCAAAGTAGGGTTAAGTGGGAGTTTACAAGCTTGACATAAGCTTTAATGGAGGTGGAGCAATGGTGGAGAGAGAGAGGAGTGGGCTGCCCATTTTGTGAGGAAGAAGTGAATAATTTTTTTCATTTTTTTGGTTATTTTATGTCTTATTGTGTGTTGTTGACTTGGTCAATTATGGTGGGGAAAATAAAATAAACTTTTGACATCACAAATGATGCCATCCATATGATGCAATAAACTTTTTTCTTTTCTTTTTTCTATTTTCCTTAATTTTTCATTAGTTCTTTAATTTAATTCTTGATTCTGAAATTTTCGTTTCTCTTATTTATTGGACAGTTAGGTCAAGAGTCATCTCTAGGGGTGAATTGACCAATTTGCCCATCGTCGGTCTGATCTGGTTTGTAAGTAATTCAATATTTCTTCTGGATCTCTGACCTAATTATTTAACCTACTTAACAATTCTCTTCTGTGATTTTCTCTTTTTCACTGTGTTCGCAATAGTTCCAAGGACCGCAGTGTTACATTTTTCGTTTCAAAATTCAGGTACGATGGCCTTCTCAGTCACTTCCCGGGAAGGTCACCAATCGTTGTGACTCCCAGCTCATTTAACCTTTTATGTTCTGTTTTTCTTATTTATACTTACCTATCAGGTAGTCACTATTTATTTTCATTCAAGGCTTATCTAGGTGTCTTAGATGTGGTTCTAATCCCCTTAATTGTTCGGACCGACACCAGTCACCCGAACAGTAAAATATACTAAGCCATGCAAATAGGAGTGTTATAATTCTCCCCCCCCCCCCTTAAAATAAATTTCGTCTCGAAATTTTACCTGGTATCAGTCTCTGAGCAACTACGGGTGCTGTCTCCTCATATCCTCCTCACATTCCCAAGTAGCTTCTTAGCCCGAATGATGGTTTCACAGCACTTTAACCAACGGTATCTGCTTGTTCTATAGCTGCTTCACCTCATAAGCCAGAATCTCTATGGGTTCTTTCTCATATGTGAGGTTTGGATTTACTTCAATTTCTTCCACTGGTAACACATGACATGGGTCAGATCTATACCTCCTCAACATAAACACATGAAAGACATTATGTATCTTCTCCAACTCTAGAGGTAGTGCCAAACGGTATGCCAAAGGACCCACTCTCTCCAGAACCTCATATGGCCCAATGAAACGAGGACTCAATTTTCCCTTTCTGCTAAATCTCATAATTTTCTTCCAAGGGAAAACCTTGAGGAATACTTTCTCACCCACCACATATTCAATATCCCTTCTCTTCAGATCTATGTAGGACTTCTGACAATCTGATGCAGCCTTGAGTCGATCTCTGATCAATCTGATCTTCTCCTCAGTCTGTTGAATAATTTCGGGCCCAATCATCTTCCTTTCGCTCACTTCATCCCAACACAAGGGAGTTCTGCACTTTCTGCCATATAGAGCTTCATATAGAGGCATCCCAATACTTGATTGGTAGCTGTTGTTGTAAGAAAACTCAATCAGAGGCAAGTGTGCATTCCAACTGCCCTCAAACTCAATCACACAAGCCCGTAGCATGTCCTCCAAGATCTGAATTACCCTTTCAGACTTGCTATTTGTCTGTGGGTGGAATGCCATGCTAAAGTTCAATCTAGTTCTTAGGGCTCTCTGAAGACTACCCCAGAATCTAGAAGTGAACCTAGGATCTCTGTCAGATACAATGGATACTGGCACTCCATGCAGTCTTACTATCTCATCAATATACAACTTGGCCAATCTTTCTAAACTGTAGTCCATCTGGACAGGCAGAGAGTGAGCAGACTTGGTCAGTCTGTCAACTATAACCCATACTGCATCATGACTCTTCTGTGCCCTCAGAAGTCCCATCACAAAATCCATAGTTATTCTCTCCCATTTCCATTCTGGTACTGGTAGTGGATGTAACAAATCAGCTAGTACTTGATGCTCTACCTTCACTTATTGACAAGTTAGGCATTTGGATACAAATTCAGCTACATCTCTTTTCATACCCATCCACTAGTAATGCTCTTTTAGTCCTCCGTACATTTTAGTGCCACCAGGGTGCATAGCATAAGGAGACTCATGTACTTCCTTCATAATGATCTGCCTCAAATCAACATCATTAGGAACACACATCCTACCCTGGTGTAGAAGTAGGCTGTCATCTCTCATTGAAAACTCAGGTTTCTTGCCCTGTCGAACTTTTTCTAATAGCTTATGATATTTCTAATCATTCTGAGCAGTCATTCTGATCTGATCAATCAACACTGGCTGTATATGCCATGCAACTGCTGTCTGCCCCTCATCATTAATCTCTAAGCTAGCATGCAATGCTCTCAGCTCGTGTACTATAGACAAAGGAGAAACCTGTAGACTTGCCATAGTCTTACGACTTAAGGCGTCAGCCACCACATTAGCTTTCCCTGGCTGATAGTCTATCAGACAATCATAGTCATTTATCAACTCTAACCATT